>NW_004798667.1:3053-4195 GCF_000002075.1 Aplysia californica | reverse complement strand
GCGTGTGTGAGTGTACTAATAGCGTCAGATGGGGGGAGTAAAAAGAATGGTGCGGTTTGCCGTGAGCAAAGCTGACGTCACTCAGATTTTTTTTAAAATTCATAATCATAATTATTCCTGAAAAGAGAAAAAGCTAATCTGCTAGGCCTAGATAGGTTTTATACGGCAGTCAACGCTAAAAAAAAGCCAACAAATTTTCATCCTTGGAGTAACATTGTTGCGTGTGTTTACATCGCAGACATTGCGGGTTTTTCTGGAGAGAAAGTGGGCATGCAATGAGAGAATAAGGAAGTGAGGAGTATAATTAGGGGGGGGCGGGAGAAAGGGGGGAGGTGGGGGTGGAGAGAAAGAGAGTAAGAGAAAGACAGCTAATATAATATGAAATGGTCTACACTTCTCAGAAAAAAAATCTGTTTCATTCCTTTACCAATTGTGTCTATTTTATGTACCTTTTCTTGCGCTTTTCAACATTAATTAGAATTAGATTTCTGATTATCATTTCTGGAGTACATACAACCAATGCCATAGATTAATAAACTGCAGTTTAAAAGAAAACTCTATTCTTCGGCAGTTGTATGGCCTATTCATGTTGCAAGTGTCGTAAAAGTCTTACTCAAACTAACATAAAACTAAATTATACCATAGGCTGCAAACAGGTGCATATTTTTACTGATCTCTTAAGTCCATGGTAAAACTGAGCAAATCCGGTGATTATGTTGTCAAATCATGCCACGAACGAGTCGGGGTGACCAGATTGGATGATAAAAATTCAGGAAGGACACTGGAATAGCTACTCCGATGCGCAGCCAAAATTTGATCTTGGCTCGTGAACAGAAAAGTACCGATACCTTTCGGCCTACCATGATATTCTAGTGTTTACAATACTTGCTTTCGTTTGCATTGTCTGTTGATCATTGCATTTATTGTCATAAGAAGTATCTTTAGGCAACACATTAAAACGTCTTGCAGATCAATGAAAAAAGGCTTATCTGAGGAAAATACAATGATGTACATGTACATAATATAAAAATCAACGCAACAACAAAAATCACCAGGCTTCACACATATGCTGACTGTCAAGATAAGGACTGTGCCTTCTGGACTACTTTATATGGACACTCCCCCCCTCACACACACACGCA
>NW_004798667.1:0-337 GCF_000002075.1 Aplysia californica | reverse complement strand
GTAATGTTATTTTGCCCGGTTTGACATCCGAAAAACTATCAAAGTTACAAGTACTCCGAAATCAAGCAACAAAATTGATAATGAAACAAAAGAAATCAGCGCACGTAACACCAATTCTGAAAGAACTACACTGGCTGCCAATAAAAGAAGGATCAAATACAAAACTGCCGTTCTCTGTTTTAAATGTATAAATGATTGTGCACCTTTTTATCTTTAAACATTCCTGGAATTATATCATCCACCTAGAGCCCTTAAATCAGCCTCTGATAATCTAATTCTTAAAACTCAAAAACAAAATTACAAAACATACGGCGAGCGTTCCTTTTTGTTCTTTGGT
>NW_004798666.1:100432-101478 GCF_000002075.1 Aplysia californica | reverse complement strand
TGTAGTTTAATTTTCAGTTTTTCATTAGTTTCGTTTAGATGTCATCTTGGGAAAGTCTGTCTTCTAAGACACCATTGTAAACAATTAAATGAGGGAGGTGTCCGTTCACAAGCAGTGCGCACTGGTTCGACAATGACTCGACGATCGATTCTTTTGAGTCTGTTCATCTAACGGGTACCCAGCTGTAGAGAGGTCAGAAAATCGTGGCGCAACTTGTCCCGAAATATCTTTTTAACAGTTGAATCATTGTCACCCATACATGTACTTTGCACAGCAGTTTGTATTAATTTGTTTTAACTTTATCATATTATTTTCCACAACATTTGAGGCTAGATTAAAAACTTTTCTTCATTGATTTATCTGTCCCCGTAGAAATTTGCAAATTTAGATGGCCGAATTATGCACCAAAAAAAAGCAAAATTATGCAAAAATTATGCAAGTTACCGTAACACCGTTCGCGACATGTTTTGCACTTTTTCAAAACGAATTTTCCTGATTTTCATGTTTTATGCACAGAAAAATAGAAAACAGAACATATCAGTATCAGTAATTTGTTGTGTATGTGGAAAGAAAACAATACCCATCACTCAGAAAAAACAACCACCAAAAATTATAATCTCTGTAACTTTCAAACTTTTTCCGTGGGTGGTTGGCGGATGCTCTGGTGTGGTTTGCTCCTTCTTTTCTATCATACATCTGTCATCCTTTTCTCCCATTATTCTTCTTTATGTTTGTTACTCTCTTGTAACACCTCTAATCTTCTGGCGCTCATATGACCTTATGCAGTTGTGAGCGCCGTAAAACCTCTACTAAAACTAAAACTAACTTTTTCCAGCACGTAATGGCATTATTATATCAATATGCTTATCTCTACTCAAATAAACAGACTAATGTCCATTAACTATATATTATACAAACTTGTTAAACTTATATTTTTCATTTCCACCTAGATCTGGGGTGATGCTGCCACTCAGATTTTCTATTCTCTGGGTATCGGATTCGGGGGGTTGCTCACCATGTCTTCCTACAACAAGTTCCACAACAAT
>NW_004798666.1:92177-93313 GCF_000002075.1 Aplysia californica | reverse complement strand
CCCGCCCTCACTCTTCCCTCCCCCTCACCTGCAATGTCCAAACTCCACGAGAGGAAAGGCCTCGCCACAGCGTGTACAGGTCAGCGAGTTGATCGTCCCCCACAGCCGCCAGTACACATCCCTCCACGTTTTCAGCTGACTCTTCAGCTCCAGAATGTATTCGTTCACGTCGAAGCTCGGGTCACGCACGTGGGAGTAGGTCAGCTTGCCGTTGTGGTCAATGGTCATTCTACCACACAAAATAAATAAAAATTAAAATAAAATAAAAAATAAATAAATAAATAGCATTTGTATAGCGCATATCCCCGCTCAACAGCAGGCTCTATGCGCTTTAAAATACACGTATATATAGTCGAAATTGTTTAATTTTTTCAACCCCATCGGAAGCGTCCGGCGGTAAAACCCTGTTCCCCATCGGACACTGGGAGCATCCAAAGCTAGTGACAACAGTTTCGTTTTATATAGTGTTAGTTTTTGTTTGTTTTTCGGAATTATTCCCAAACCAAATTTTTTAGTAGGCCTAATGACTAAGCCTTTGTTTTCATTATTTAGAAGTTGGAGGCAAGCTTTTCGGGGTTATAACGAGACATAGTGCTCTAGGTTTTGGAGACTGTAGAAAAAACTCCAGGAAACGGATACAGATGGCTATAATTAGCTGGCTCTTTTCAGGAAGTATTCATCTCTGGAAGCCTTTACAAAAGAAGCGTGGGTGGTTGGTGGCTGCTCTGGTGTGGTTTGCTCCTTCTTTCCTGTCAATCAAACATCTATTGCCCTTACCCTTCCTCCTTTTTTTTTGTATATTATTCTCTAGTAACATTTCTAATCTCCAGGCACTCATATGACCTGTTAGTGTCGCAAGTGCAGTAAAACTCTTTCTCAAACTACAACTAAGAAGATGAGGACAGTGTGACCTCTGAACTCACCTGCTGGGCATGCACTTGACCTGAGTCTGTAGGACGTGGGTCAGAATCCGCTTGCAAACCGAGCACCTGGAACACAGAGAGAGAGAAACAGGGAGGGATAAGGGACAAGATGGAGAGATGGATGAAAAGATGTTGTAAAAGTAATAGATAGCATTTGTATAGCGCAAATACCCGCTCAGCAGCAAGCTCTATGCGCTTCACAATCTATACTAT
>NW_004798666.1:90100-91720 GCF_000002075.1 Aplysia californica | reverse complement strand
GGGGGTAGAAAGAAAGTATGGAGATGAAAACAGATGACAGAACATACCTACAGAACATGAAAGAAGGTGAAAGAAAGAAAATATTTTAGAAGAAAATTTTTCCATTGCTGTCAGGATTCCAATCTGGGACCTATTGAACGAGAGGCAAGCTCCATAATATACTTCTGCACCACGGGAGCCCCACAAAAAGGGCGAAAAATATTCATTTTCATTTCTAAATATAGGCATTTCTACACCGCCTGTTGGCTGAATTTAGATTATTTGAGAGACGGTCTGAGGGGAAAACAATTTCTCAGCAGAAAACCAAGACAAAAGACAAATATTTTCCCCATATTATACTACTAATAATAATGAATGACATTTCTATAGCGCTCAACCCCGATTAAAGTAGGCCTACAGGCTCTGAGCGCTTTACAATACAACACAACGTACAAACAGTAACATAAAACGTTGTGTTCTGACTAAAGAAAATCCCTCCAAATATTAATCTTATTAATTTGTATAAACAGAAACGACTTCAGCTGACATTTGATTGAATGAATCAAAAGATTTAATCAACCTCAAGTCTTTTGCACGTCACAGCGAAGCACCTATCCACTCTACCACAGGCACTGGTATTTTAAAAAATGTTTCTTGGTTGTAAGTGTATTACGGCGTTTGCAACTGCTTAAGGTCATATGAGTGCGCGGGACACATTAAACTTTTTCTGTTGGTAGGAAATTTTGAATTTTGCCCGGGTGGTGGCCGAAGCCTACTCTTAACGATTTTAGACCACCAAGGGATCTTTAACCTACACAACTTGCACACGGGCCCTCCGTGATTTTTCGCCCTTGTCCGAGAAGGCTAGGTATAGATCTTTCCTACCAGAAGATCAGGGGTGTGGCGGAAAGACAGAAGTAAGAAGAAGCCAAGGAGTAGCAGTAGAAAGGCTGAAGAAAGAGTCAGGAGCCCAGAGGAGGGGGCAAAGGAGGTGAGGGAGTGGAGGCAGAAAGAGGAGACAAAAGCAGACGACAGAACATAGCTAGAGAGCAGGAAAGGAGGTGAAAAGAGACAAATTTAGAGAAGAAATTTTTTCGGTCACTACCCGGATTCGGACCTGGGACCTTTGAATGAGAGGCCAACACCTTAAGCACTAGGCCACGAGAGCACCCCAGGCACCGGTATAATTTGACATACAACAGAAGACATTGTTATGTCGCTTCCTCAGAACTACAAAGTTTTATCTGCTCCGTACCTAGTTTTGAGAAATTTGACGTCAAATTTTTTAGTTTCGCAACATGTAACGTTTTTTCGAATACACTTCTTTGAATATCTTGACAGCTACTCCGAATATTCTTACAAATTTTTGATAGAACAAACTGAACATTTGCATTTTGAACTCACGGGCTTAATTATTCAAAATGGTCTTAACTCTTTAAGCCCCGAGTTTTTCCCACCGTTTCCCGGAGTTTTTTTCCAACAGTCTCCAAAACCTAGAGCACTTTGTCTCATTATAACACCAAAAGCTTGTCTCCAACTTCTGAATAAAGGAAACAAAGACTTAGTCATTCCTAAAATACTTGGTTCGGGAATATTTCAGAAAAACAAGCAAAAACTAACACTAAATAAAACCAAACAGTT
>NW_004798666.1:80820-83320 GCF_000002075.1 Aplysia californica | reverse complement strand
AAACATATTTTCGAGTGAATTTTTCAGAAAAATGTTGATTAAGGGCACAAAATAAGTAATTTTTCTGTTTTAAAGGACTCTCAAGCTATTGAAGTTACCGAAATTTGGCACCAACTTTCTCGCTAATTCTAAAACTGAAACAAGGCGACTTCATCTCCTTCAATCGCAAATATCTCGACTTCTATTTTAGTTAAATGGGTATTTTTTTTATCGAAAGTACAGAAAATAAATTAGCCTTTAGATGCTACCAATAACTCCACATGACCAAAAATTGACGAGCGCCTGATTCCACCGCGTCGTGCCACACATATGTGTCAGATCAGGATAAAAAAATTCTACACCACTTGCTCCCCTACATTGTTTGCTATTCATTTTGTGGGTGTTTGGTGGGTGCTGTCGTGTGGTTTACTCTTTCTTTCCTATCAAACATCCATCGCCCTGATCTCTCCTCCTTCTGTTTTGTGTTGCTCTCTAGCAACACCTCTAATCTTCGACACCTTTATTATCTGATTGTTTTGCAAGTGCCGTAAAATTGTTACTTAAACAAGGGTATTGATTGCCACATATCAGAAAAGTTATTTTTACATTGGCTCTAAATTGTGTCCATTTCGACACTAAAAACATATAATAACATCGATTATTCATCTTTTTTTTATGGGCGTCCATGCCTTTGATTTGCTGATCAATATGAAATACTTGATGAGTAGGGCTGAGCAATGAGCCGCTTTAGCAAAATCCGGATTATATGTTAGTTCACCTCTTTGGCAAATAAAATGTTTTGAACTGCTTCGGCAAATGGGTATTGGTATCACTTCAACAATTGGGTGCACCCACTTCGGCAAACGGGTCAGGAAAGAGAGTTAGGAGTCTGAATTCGGATAATGTTTCATTGAGAATTATCCGATTAATGGATAGTTTATCCGGATTTTGCCCACCTCTATTGATGAGACATACTACAATAGAAATACCTATTTCCATGGAGGTCGCATGCTAACAAATCAACTACATTGTGTTCTAGCAAATAAATCAGCCATATCCATAGGCTACAATAGAATTACATTGTGTTCTAGCCAAAAAAGAAGGCAATTGAATAGACTTTAAGATGATATCAATAACCCTATATGCCCAGAAATAGACGAGCGCCTGATTCCGCCACGTCATGACACAAATATATGAGGAGTCCACAGTAAAAACGGTCATAGTCACAATCTAAAAATTGTGAGGGTGTCAGTTTTAAAACTTGTGGAATCATAACTTCATATTTATTTGACTGGTGGTTTATTGTTAAGCGTTGTTGAATGGGAAATCTAACAACAATAATCAACCTACAGACATACATACAATATCACTATTTTCTAAGAGGAGGAGGATAATATGGAGAAGAGGTGGAAGAAGATGAAGATGGAAATCCATGCAGACTGACCCTTTCTGGCCGAGGTCCCTCTTGTAAACCGCGTCTTTGCCACTGGTGACTTTGTCCTTGTCTTCTCTGCCTCCTGAGGAAAACAGAACACGCCACGTTGAACACATCCCAGTACACACTACACACACAACAGGGAACACATTACGGTGACAACACAACAGTTAACACGCAACAGTGTTCACAGTGAACAAACACAGTGAACGCGTTATGGGGAACACTTAGTTTAGTTTTAGTAGAGGTTTTACGGCGCTCGCAACTGCATAAGGTCATATGAGCGCCAGAAGATTAGAGGTGTTACAAGAGAGTAACGAACATTAAAAAAAGAAGAAGGGGAGATAAGGACGATAGATGTTTGATAGGAAAGAAAAAGCAAACCACACCAGAGCACCCACCAACCACCCACGGGAACACTTAACTGTGAACTTGCCACAGTGAACATGCCATGGTGAACGCACAAAAGTGACCATGACACAGTGAACACATTACAGTGAACACGCCAAGATGAACACGCCACAGTGAACATACAATGGTGAATATCATAGTCAACACTTCACAGTTAACACATCACAGACAACACATCATAGTCGACACGCCGTAGTCAACACATAACATTCAACACACTACATACAGTCAGCACATCACAATCTTCATCTACATACATTGAAAACCTTGTAAAATCACAAAATCATTGAAGATATCAGTATTATTGCTTCATAGAAAAAAAAACGCTTCAAAGCTGTGCAGGATTTCCTGGATTTTGTAGCTCTTTTTGGCTCAAGTCATTTTATTATGGGGAGGAGGGGGGGGGGGGGGGGGGAGGTTGAGTTTGAAAGTTTGTGTTCAGGCAAGTGATCATAGAAACAGAAAGGCGCAATGTTTTGGTTGAGACAAAATTTAACAATTTGACGGAACGAAAGCAAGTTCCTGTGCTGCAAGGTCAGTGTTATATCCGAGTCTGTGCAAACTGAACCTGATATAGCCAGGTTCCTATTACTTACATTATAGAGAGAAAAAAACTGGCGATGATTATCACTGTAATATATCAAGTCTGTAATAACAGAGCTGTAGAATGGACTG
>NW_004798666.1:78832-80720 GCF_000002075.1 Aplysia californica | reverse complement strand
TTTTATAACTTGTGGAATCATAACTTCATATTTATTTGACTGGTGGTTTATTGTTAAGCGTTGTTGAATGGGAAATCTAACAACAATAATCAACCTATAGACATACATACAATATCACTATTTTCTAAGAGGAGGAGGATAATATGGAGAAGAGGTGGAAGAAGATGAAGATGGAAATCCATGCAGACTGACCCTTTCTGGCCGAGGTCCCTCTTGTAAACCGCGTCTTTGCCACTGGTGACTTTGTCCTTGTCTTCTCTGCCTCCTGAGGAAAACAGAACACGCCACGTTGAACACATCCCAGTACACACTACACACACAACAGGGAACACATTACGGTGAAAACACAACAGTGAACACGCAACAGTGTTCATAGTGAACAAACACAGTGAACACGTTATGGGGAACACTTAACTGTGAACTTGCCACAGTGAACATGCCACAGTGAATACGTCATGGGGAACACTTAGTTTAGTTTTAGTAGAGGTTTTACGGCGCTCGCAACTGCATAAGGTCATATGAGCGCCAGAAGATTAGAGGTGTTACAAGAGAGTAACGAACGTAAAAAAAGAAGAAGAGGAGATAAGGACGATGGATGTTTGATAGGAAAGAAAAAGCAAACCACACCAGAGCACCCGTCAATCACCCACGGGAACACTTAAACTGTGAACTTGCCACAGTGAACATGCCATGGTGAACGCACAAAAGTGACCATGACACAGTGAACACATTACAGTGAACACGCCAAGATGAACACGCCACAGTGAACATACAATGGTGAATATCATAGTCAACACTTCACAGTTAACACATCACAGACAACACATCTTAGTCGACACGCCGTAGTCAACACATAACATTCAACACACTACATACAGTCAGCACATCACAATCTTCATCTACATACATTGAAAACCTTGTAAAATCACAAAATCATTGAAGACATCAGTATTATTGCTTCATAGAAAAAAAACGTTTCAAAGCTGTGCAGGATTTCCTGGATTTTGTAGCTCTTTTTGGCTCAAGTCATTTTATTATGGGGAGGGGGGGGGGGGGGGTTGAGTTTGAAAGTTTGTGTTCAGGCAAGTGATCATAGAAACAGGCACAATGTTTTGGTTGAGACAAATTTTAACAATTTGACGGAACGAAAGCAAGTTCCTGTGCTGCAAGGTCAGTGTTATATCCGAGTCTGTGCAAACTGAACCCTGATATAGCCAGGTTCCTATTACTTACATTATAGAGAGAAAAAAACTGGCGGATTTGATTTATCACTGTTATATATATCAAAGTTCCTGTAATAACAGAGGCTGTTAGAAACGGACTGGACTATATTAACGCTTTATTTCCAAGGGGGGCAAACCTACTACGCCGGGGCCCTTTTTGGTGCTAAATCTAAAAATGACAAAACCGTCACTAAACGGGTCATTAAATCAAAACAAGCGAACCTTTTTTGATAGTTCTTCATCTAATGAAAGAACTTCCAGTATAAGAGACCTGTTTTCGGAAACTGCCAAAAAGTAATTTGATGTCAAAGTCGTGGTAAAGGAATATACCCAAGCTGCTGTCAGCGACTCACCGGCACAGGGGTTCCGACCGCGAGCTGCTGGGAGCGGTTTGCCGGAGAAAAAGAGTTACCTTGGAAACAACTAACCTTTGGCCTTGCTGGAGCCAGGTCGGTTGTTGTTGTAGCCTGGGCGACCTTGACCCTCCAGCTCTGAGAGACTGGCGCTGCTGGAGCTGAGCGACAGACCGTGGGTGCTGACTGAGCGACTGAGATGCTGGATGGCCACGCCCCCTCCCCCGGTCAAGAGCTCTTCATAGCGCCGGGCACACTGGGGGGAGAGAGAGAGAGAATGAGAGAGAGAGAGAGAGAGAGAGAGAGAGGGGG
>NW_004798666.1:75104-77704 GCF_000002075.1 Aplysia californica | reverse complement strand
CCCCTTTAAAGACTTGAACAAATCTTCGATTTGACACCCAAATTGTGATATAATGTCAAAGTGGGAAAATGGGAAATGTGACTTTTTGTTGCGTTGCAACATCTGTTAGGCACGCTGACAAAATGAGTTACTTCTCGCAATCCATGAATGGAGATACTGGCCAAAAATAGACGTTAGGGTCAAATTTGTAGATTTTCTATTGGTGCCATATTCTTAAACTATAACATGCCTTTTATTATTTCATACTTATAAGTTGTTACAATTTTACCTGTAAGAGTGATGTATCTATTTTCTTAAGGCTTGAATCTGAGAAGTAACTCATTTTGTCAGCACGCTTCACATTATTATGAGACCTTCAAGATCAAACCTCACTATATTATACATAGAGCACAGTTAGGATCATGGCAGATAAACCCACCTGTATGGCTGTGGTGCCAGGTATGAGGCGGGAGATCGCCTCCCAGTTTTTCGTTTGCAGACTGGTGAAGTCGGACGAAGCTATCAGAGTTTTCAGAATGAGGTCGAGAGTGACTCCGATCCGTGACGACGGCTCCACACTGTTGGAACTCATTTTCTTCAAGAGGCGCTTCTCAGCGTGTTTAGGTTGTATGCAACTCCAACACGTACAATCACAGTACAATTGGCAGGGTAGAGATTGTGAAACTGAGAGCTAGAACTCATGAGTTTTCAGTTCACAGTACAGAATTTTTCCTCCCAATCGTGTTTTTCTGTTCAAAACCAATCGTAATACAGAGATCAGAGAAAGGTTAAATTACTATTACATAACAGATAGCACACAGTCAGCCTCATATACATTCATTGTAATCTTGTCTGCTAACTATCACGATCAGAGGACTCGTACTTGGTCCTTCTCACAGAGCCTGTTGAGAAACATGTTGACAAGAAGCTTTAAATTTGTTACATTTTTCTGTTGTCATGTGACATTTTTCTACATTTCCTATAATTTCAAGAGAGGGGAGGGGGATAGGATAGAGTAGACTTCATTAATTGCACTAGGTATTCAAAACGTGAACTTTGTCATGTGACTCTAGATCTAAATGTAAACATTTTGTTTTGTTCTTCCCCTTTGTTGAGATTACTGTGGCATGCATGATTACAAATAGGATTATTCATTATGGCTTATTTTAGAGATATTATGGGAGGAATTTTGTAACGAACCACGTCTATGAAATATACAGATATGTCTTTAGAGGGTTTGGGTTCGAGGGAAGGAGCTACGCAGAGGGCCAGTTGCCCAACAACAAACGACCTATCCTGAACCCTAAAGCTCTTGTAATAGTTTGCTCACATAAATTGTTACCGGCCCTCAGCGGAACTCCTCGCGGCTAGGAGGGTTAAGTTTGGGTTAGGGCCTGGGTTTGAGCTTGGGCTAAGGTTAGCCAGCTATAAGGGTTAGGTCTCTAGCTTCTATATTGTACGGAAGTCCGAATTAAGTAATTATTATAAGTTCCGATATTATATTACTGATGCATAATTCGGCTTTCTGTAGGCTTACGGTACGTTTCTGTTCCATTACAGGGAATGGATCCTTCGCTGGCAAACACAATATAAAGATCTGAAGAGACCTAACCCTAACCCAAACCCTTTCCCCTACCCCTCTATTCTATTCTGTCTCATAGTGGTCGCTTGTTACGGAAGTCCTCGCCCCTTATTACAGCAATTGGAAGCAAATGAAGGTCCAGTTTGGATACTGTAATAAACTTGAAGATGGCATTTGCATGTCTGAGTCTGACTTTAATAAAGACGTTGGACAATAATGATGATACATTTTATAATGCATAAATAATTATTCAATGGCAATCCCTCAGTGCCCTCACCACAAGTACCGTAACGTAGTAGACGTCTAGTGTGTGATGCACCATATAATCTTAAATAGGCCCTAACATTTAATTATAATTATAACAATAATAATAATAAATTGTGTAAATCTAAATGTAGATAGATATAAATCTAGTAGACCTACAGACCAGATCTCGATATCTAAATCTACCACTAGAGATCTAATATCTAATCTAGATCTAGAAGTAGAATAAGAAGTAGACTCGATCTTCTGACCACTTCTGTCCAAAACAAATGCAAAAAACTTCTAGATCTAGATCTATATCATACGCTCGCTACATCGACATTTGCATTACTCACTGCTGTAGCTCATGCAATTCACAAACACTTTCACGCTTACAAACAACAAGGATCTTTACATGAGATCATTACATTTGTTGTGCAGCGGAATGAACAAATTCAACTCTCCAGTGGCTTGTGAAGATTGTGTACTGTCGCTATGAGATAACTTCCGGTTTCAAAACTACAACCAGGATTTCGAAGCAGGCTAAAAAATATCGCCCTTTTTAGTCCTATACATTATACTACATAATGTATAAAAGAATACTACATTGCATTATACAATTATTATAATATGTATATTAAGGGGACAAGGGGAAAATGAAGGGTATTCTTTTGATATATTCATTATTGTAGTGTTGTTGCTTTTTCTTTCTTCGGGGAAAAAAGGAGATCTTCTTCTTAATTAATCAAATTATTATACATGCAATTAATGCAAGCAAGAGATGATCAATTTTTTT
>NW_004798666.1:69974-71880 GCF_000002075.1 Aplysia californica | reverse complement strand
GCCCCCCTCCCCCTGTTATTTTGCAACACTACATGGCACGTGAATCTCGACGTCAACGTCCCCAACACATGACCTTGACACTTCTTCTACTTCTTCCACACGTGACCCAACAGGACCGGAAGCGGAAGTTGCCGTCTGCTGACCATGGACAGTCTGGATGTGCTCTACGTCATCGTGGCGTTCTGCGTGATGTTCGCGGTCGTCTCTGCTTACGTCATCTACCAGCATGTTCAGGAGGAGAAACTGGACTACTACAAGTACAGGTGAGTATGTTGGTCACATTTGTCTGGACTACTACAAGTACAGGTGAGTATGTACTAAGTAACTGGAAACTGTTGGGGTCAGGGTTAAGGTTACAGTTTCGTCACTTTTGTCCGGACTATAACAAGTACAAACGAGTACTAAGTAACTGGAAACTTTTGGGGTCAGGGTTAGTTAGAGTTACAGTTTGGTCACTTTTGTCCGGACTATTACAAGTACAAACGAGTACTAAGTAACTGGAAACTGTTGTGGTCAGGGTTAGGGTTACAGTTTGGTCACTTTCGTCTATGTTTACAAAAAAATCTTTCTTATTTATTGATTTGCCAATGAGTCTCTCTCACAGACTCTTGTGGTTAGGGTTAGGTCCTATAGTTTGGTCACTTTTGTCTGGACTGTTACTTGTACATGTGAGTGCTGCAGTGACTGGAAACAGTTGTGGTCAGGGTTAAGGTTGGTCACTTTTGTCTGGACTGTTACTTGTACATGTGAGTGCTGCAGTGACTGGAAACAGTTGTAGTCAGGGTTAAGGTTGGTCACTTTTGTTTGCCCATGATAAAAAAGACTAACCCAGCAATATTTCTTAATTTATTGATTTGCCAGTGAGTGTCACAGATAGATTGTTGTGGTTAGGGTTAGGGTTACACTTTGGTCACTTTGGTCTGTCCACGTTAAAAGAAAAGCAACATTTCTTAAGTGATTGATTTGCCAATGAGTGTCACACAGATATTTGTGGTTAGGATTAGGTCCTATGGTTTGGCCACTTTTTTCTGGGCTTTTACAAGTACAAGTGGAAACAGTTAGTTGTGGTTAGGGTTAGGGTTATGGTTACACTTTGGTCACTTTTGTCTGGTGGTGAGATGGTGAAATGGTATGAGTTTAACGCCCCTATCAACACTATTAGGTTA
The DNA here is from genome assembly GCF_000002075.1 of Aplysia californica. Classification (NCBI taxonomy): domain Eukaryota; kingdom Metazoa; phylum Mollusca; class Gastropoda; order Aplysiida; family Aplysiidae; genus Aplysia; species Aplysia californica. The sequence goes on along the minus strand of NW_004798666.1, from coordinate 70,714 downwards.
TTTAAGAGGCGGGACCTCCTAGTTTAACGTTTGTCTCCGATAGGACCGAGCCAAGTGGGAAGTTCGTGTAAAGTGTCTTTCCCAGGGACACAACGTCGGACCGAGCTGAGGCTCGAACCCCCGAACCTGCAATGTCACGATTACGAGTCCGTTAGCCTAACCACTAGGCCAACGACGCCACTCATTTTTGTCTATCCGCGTAAAAAAACAACAACAAGCCAAAACAAAACAATAATTATTCTTTCTTAAGTTATTGATGCGTATTACAAGTGAGTCTCACACACAGACTCTTGCAGTTAGGGTTAGCCCTACCGTTTGGTCACTTTGGTATGGACTATTACAAGTACAAGTGAGTGCTACAGTAACTGGAAACTGTTGTGGTCAGGGTTAGGGTTACAGTTTGGTCACTTTTGTCTGTCGAGGTAAAAAAACAACAACCGCTAACCCAACCCAGCGACATTTCTTAATTTATTGATTTGCCAGTGAGTGTCACTGATAGATTGTCGTGGTTAGGATTAGGGTTACACTTTGGTCACTTTGGTCTATCCACGTTAAAAAAAGCAACATTTCTTAACTTATTGATTTGCCAATGGGTATTACAAGCGAGTATAGAATATCTCGGTCTTTCTGCTTGGATGTTGCATCCCTTTTAGCACGGGTTGGCCCTGCCGGGCCTTCTAAATGATCTGAATTTTGTTTTTGTAAAATCGACTACACTTCCAAAAAAAAAAAAAAAAAGC
>NW_004798666.1:67978-69017 GCF_000002075.1 Aplysia californica | reverse complement strand
GTCCCTCCCACCAGCACACAGTGGCTCCGCCCCCAAGCCGGCAAACTACACGATCCCCCCAGAGATCAATGTCGATATGGACTCGCCACGCCCACTTCCGCCAAGACGAAACTCCAGAGCGGGACTGCAGTTTTAAAGAACAAATTATGTACATTTGTCTTCGTTACTTTTCTTCAAAATAGAGACCACAGTTCTATTAAACAAATCATGTAAGTTAATACTACTAGCCTTCAAGACAAGGACTACAGTTCTAGAGAACAAATGTAAAATTTAATTAATACTACTCCAAGAAAGGGACTATACTATCTATAGTACTAGAGAACTTAATTACGTAAATTAATACAACTTGCCTTCAAGATAGAGACCTCTTTTCTTCTTTACTTGTCTTCAAGATACAGACTACAGTTTTAGAGAAAAATTAGTATAAATTTAGATTACTTGTCTTCAAGAGAGAGACTGCAGTTCTAGAGAACAAATGTAAATTTTGATTACTTGCCTTCAAGAAAGGGAACAAATTATGTAAATTAATACTACTCCAAGAGAGGGACTATAGTTCTAGAGAACAAACGTAAATTTAGACTGCTTGCCTTCAAGATAAGGACCACAGTTCTAGAGAACAAATAATGTAAATGAATATACTACTAGCTTTCAAGATAAAGACTACAGTTCTACAGAACAAATTAAATAAGTTAATACTACTCCAAGAGAGGGACTACAGTTCTAGAGAACACATTAAATAAGTTAATACTACTCCAAGGGAGGGACTACAGTTCTAGAGAACAAATCATGTAAATTAATTCTACTCCAAGAAAGGGACTATAGTACTAGATAACTTAATTACGTAAATTAATACAACTTGCCTTCAAGATAGGAGGGGGCAAAGGAGGTGAGGGGGTGGGGGCAGAAAGTGGAAATGAAAGCAGACAACAGAACATAGCTAGAGAGAAGGAAAGGAGGTGAAAGGAGACAATTTTAGAGAAGAAAATTTATTGGTCGTTACCCGGATTCGAACTCAGGAACTTTGAATGAGAGGCTAACA
>NW_004798666.1:66754-67878 GCF_000002075.1 Aplysia californica | reverse complement strand
CATTATTATTATTATTATCAAAGATGGAAGTGAAAGCCGGATGTCCTGGCTCTGTAAATGTCCTTACAGCTTACAGCGTGGCAAGCAGCGTTATATCTATACAACTGCGTTGGGTATTTGTGAGGCAGCGTGGTGGAATCAGGCTCTCGTCAATTTTTGGGCATGTAGATTTATTGTTTACTTGTCTTTATATGGATGGAAAAAATATCCATTTATCTTGAATACAAATCAAGATATTTGCGAAAGAAGGAGGTGGGGTTCACCTATTTTCAGAGGAAAAATTAGTGAGAAAATGGCCGCCAAAGATTGGTTATTTCCTTAGCTTAAGACTCGTGGTAACTGAAAAGTTACATTTTGTGCCTTTAATCAACGTTTTTCAGAAAAATCCAAACAGAAATGAGTTCTTTAATGGCATGAAAAAGTGTTGGGCTAAAAAACAAAAACTTAATAAAAATTCACAAACCTGCAGAAAAATGCAGGTTTCTTCATTTTGATTATTTTGACGAGAGCCTGATTCCACCACGCTGCCTCACATTTTTTGTTAGTTTTACTTTATTTTATTTTGTTTTTCCATTTGATGGTTCTTGAGAGGAGAATGACAAACATGAGATGCGATTTTCGTTCCGCTCAGATTGATTCGTATGGAGCACTCCATTTTGAACAAAGACCTGCGCCAAAGTACGCGATTTCAGATTTCATGATGCACGTCTCCCACAGAACCCACCCCGGTTATATGCAATAGAATAGGTCCCTACAAACAGACGATATTTGATATTCTCCTATAAGACATGTCAGCAAACATGAAGTTCTTGTTTTTGTTTCCTTTTAGTAGAGGTTTCACGGCGCTCTCAAATGCATAAGGTCATATGAGCGCCAGAAATTTAGAAGCGCTACAAAGGAGTAATAAACATAAAAAAGAAGGAGGGGAGATAAAGACGATAAATGTTTGATAGGATCGAAAGAAGGAGCAAACCACACCAGATAGAGCACCCGCCAACCACCCACTAGCGTGAAGTTCGAACACCAATTCATTTGCACATAAGGCAGGGGGGCTCTCGTGGCCTAGAGGTTAAGGTGTTGGCCTCTCATTCAAAGGTCCCGGGTTCGAATCCGGGTAGCGACCA
>NW_004798666.1:64257-65380 GCF_000002075.1 Aplysia californica | reverse complement strand
CAGTAGCAGTAGCAGTAGCAGTAGCAGTAGCAGTAGTAGTAGTAGTAGTAGTAGTAGTTTTTCTTATCAAATACTTCCCGGGGCCCCTTTCGATGAGAGGAATGATGGGAACATTAACATCAACTGAAAATCATTGGCCTACTATTCTACAGGAATGGAGCAATAAGTCTTGAGAGATGCAAAAAATTAGAAGGTCTATATCTATATTCTCAAAACAAAATGCACCTCGCGAAATATCACTTCCGGCACTTCCGTTGTGAAGGCCGGCTACGCAGATTTGTTTCGTACCTCAGTGGAATAATCATAAAAGACAAAGAGGAAAAAGAATGAATAAAAAATGGGGCTCCGTGAAGGGGACCTATCTATCTTTTTGCAGGTACTTGCCAACTTTCTACTCTGTTGCTGTCGTAGATTTATGGGATAAATGACACACATGAGTTTCCAAGTTGCCAAATATGTATAATAGATTCATCTTCCTTATCTCCCCCCCCCCCCCTTCCCTTTTTTGTTTGTTACGTTCTTGTAACGCCTGTAATCTCCGGCACTCATAGTATGACTTTATTGCGTTGCAAGTGCCGTAAAACTCTAACTAAAACTAAAACAGCTGTGATATTCCCACAGTCCTCATATTCCCTCCTTCTATTTTAGTGTTTCTTACTTTCTTGTAAAACCTAGACTAATCTTCAGCACTTACTATAATTATGACTTGATTGCGTTGCAAGTGCCGTAATACTCTTACTCTCTTGTGACCCGCTATTTCCGGGGTGCCTTGATAGTCGAAGCAGACTTTGTGCTTTTGGGGCTAGAGAGGTGAAAAGAGTAAGCCTGATTCCCCGTGTGGACTTCTCTGTTGACATCCACTCCTTAGCGCTCATATGACCTTATACAGCTGAGAACACCGTAAAACTTTACTAAAACCAGATCTAAATCTAAACAACCAGAAAACACTGAGGATGAAAACAAAGCTACGCACGGTGCTCCCGGTGGGTGTTTATCCTTGTCGAGATAACAACAAATTTAAATAACAAGACTAGAAATACTGAAAGTTTCAAAGAGATCTTCGTTCTAGAAGTATTCTAAAGTGTGAAGAATACAACCCCGGGGGTACAAAATGACCCCAGGG
>NW_004798666.1:62774-64157 GCF_000002075.1 Aplysia californica | reverse complement strand
CCCATCCCCCATTTCCCCCCACCCCCCAATCGTGGATGTGCTTGACCTAGTGCGCAGATCCGGGGTCAGCATGGGGTCACAGTGAGGTTGCAGCGTTTGTCTTACAAGAACAGCAAGGATGTGAATGTTGGGATGCTTACTCAAGTTTTAAAAAAAGGGAGAGGGGGCATGTATTTTTATTTTACCAATTGTGTGGCGTGCTGACAAAATGATTTACTTCTCGCAGTCCAGAGAAGGAGATATTGGCACAAAATCAACACCGAGGTCAAATTAGTAGTTCTTCTATTGATGCTCTACTTTTATGTAGAACATGCCTCTAATTATTTCCTACTTATAAATTGTAAAACTTCGCTTATAAGCATGATGTTTCTACTTCCATAAGGCTTGAATCCGAGAAGTAACTCATTTTGTCAGCACACTTCACAATTCATATTGATGTGTCCTCAGGGATTTATGGGTAGTTGAAGGGAGCTCTGGTGAAGTCTGCTCCTTCTTTCCTAACAAATTCTGTCGTCCAGAACTCTCCTCCAATTTTTTTTATTATTGTTATTTTTACAGACTTAGTCTCTTGTAACACCTGTACTCTTCCGTATTTATATGACCTAATTATCTTCCAAGTGTCATTACACGCTTACTAAAACTATACTTTTATAAAAACATCGAGGATTCGAACTCAGGTGGTTAAGACTGTCCAACCAGTAGACCTTTAATGGTTCCGACACGAACACAGACTGAACTAAATAACCCCCAACTACATGTGTCCCTTTAAACTCGGGGACGGTTGAGGGAAGGGGGTGGGAGGGGCAGCAGGGTGTCAATTGTGAAATGTAGGTGAATCTCTCGACTTAGCAAACAACACACGACATTAGGAAAAGATTTGCGGATAGGAAGTTCAGATCAATCAAGTGGGTAATCAGCATTTAACAAAAAATCGCTCACTGCATAAGTGCGTAAGTGCGGAAAGGAAATACAGGTTTCGGAAAGGGCTTATCTTTTCTTTGAAGTCTTTTCATGCCGTATTTTTAGTCCCCTATTCCTTGAAGGAGACAGAGATTTATGTATCGGGGCAAACTTTTGACAAACACAAGCGAACATTCCGTGCCTCTCCATGGCTTGTTTTATTGCTTTATGGGCTGTGTAGAGATGTCTGCGCGACATGCAAAACAGTTGAACAAACAAGGTGTGCACAGGCGTTAATGATATTTGCCTGTACTTTGTTCGACAACTTATTGACCTTTTCTTCTTCTTTTTTTCTTCTTTTTTTTCCTTCTTTTTTGGGGGGGTAGGTGTTTTACGGCGCTCGCAGCTGCACAAGGTCATATGAGCGCGATTGACCTTTTAAACAAGTAGCTACCTCAGAATTAAAATGTTCTATCTGCCCAG
>NW_004798666.1:58986-59933 GCF_000002075.1 Aplysia californica | reverse complement strand
TCCTTGCTATATTTGTTGTTGTTGTTGTTGTTGTTGTTGTTGTTGTTGTTGTTGTTGTTGTTATTGTTATTGTTGTTGTTGTTGTTGTTGTTGTTATCGTTGTTGTAGTAATTATTAAAATGTTGTTTTTGTTGTTGTTGTTGTTTTATATTTCTTTTGTCTTTGTAGTTGTTGTTGTTGTTGCTGTCGATCTTGTTGTAATTACTGTTGTTGTTGTTGTTATTGTTGTTGTTATTGTTGTTGTTATTGTTGTTGTTATTGTTGTTGTTGTTGTTATTGTTGTTGTTATTTGTGTTGGTTTATGTTGTTGTTGTTGTTGTTGTTGTTGTTTTGCCTGTTTGTATTGTTTTTGTTGTTGTTAACGGCTTTGCTGTTGTTAACGGCTCTCCTTCTGTTCTTTAATTAGAGGATTGTGAGCCGAGCTAGAACAGACTTACATATGTGGGTTGTACAGAGTTATACGTTCTACACCTCTCTGCTGTTTTACAGAGACCAAACGTGCAACCTCAGGAGTACGAGTCCGGTGGCCAACCACTAGACCACCCACGTCAGAAATGGTACTGATAATACTATATATGTCATCTATGATTTATGCTGTTGCCATGGAAGTGTCTTCTGTAAATCGTGTATGCTTGATGGGTATGGGCCTTTGGTCTTAAACTTATCCGTACGCCCTGGGGTCATTTTGTATCCTCATGGTTATATTCTTCACATTTTAGAATACTTCTAGTACAAAGATCTCTTTGAAACTTTCAGTATTACTCAAACAATCATTTTGACGGAGAGCTATGCAAAGCGTACCAATCGGATTGACGAGTAAATTTACACTTTGGAAAGTGGTGGCACAGAGTTCCCCACGTCGTATGGGTACTATAGTAAAACACGACGTACGGATAGGGTTAAACACTGTATGAACACACACACACACACACACACACACATATATA
>NW_004798666.1:56493-57931 GCF_000002075.1 Aplysia californica | reverse complement strand
TCTCTCTTTCTCTCTCCCCCCCTCTCTCTCTCTCCCTGTCTCTCCATCTCTCTCACACGCACTCTCCCTGTCTCTCCCTGTCTCTCTCTCTGTCTCTCTCTCTGTCTCTCTCTCTCTCTGTCTCTCTCTCTCTCTCTCTCTGTGCAGTGTCACAGGATCCCCCACTGGTCAGTTTGGTCAATGGTCAATTCTCCAGGCGTCTCCTGGAAACAAAGGTCATATTTATGTAGCACCGTGTGAAATCAGGCGCTCGTCAAAATAATGAAAAACAAAATAACCGACGTTTTTAAAACACCCGTTGGACACATCATAATTTGTAAATATCTTTTGGTTTAACATCTTTTATGTCGAACCAAAACACATTATTTTCGGTTAGATTTGACAGAAAACCTTAGACCAAACGTACAAAATCACATAACATTTGCAGTTTTAACAGACACTTAAACTTTGGAAGCCACCAAACTTATCGCATTTTTCATCTTTTGGCTCAACATCATTAATTATGTCCAGCCAAAAACACAATATTTCTGTGAGATTTTACTGTATTAATACCGTAGATCAAAGGCTCATAATTTTAAAAAAATCTGCAGTTTTCAAAGACACTCAAATTTTTTGGAAGTCACCAAATTGAGCTTTTTTTTTTTTAAAGGTAGAGGTTTTACGGCCCTCGCAACTGCATAAGGTCATATGAGCGCCAGAAGATGAGAGGTGTTACAAGAGAGTAACAAACATAAAAAAGAACAAGGGGAGATAAGGACGATAGATGTTTGATAGGAAAGAAGGAACAAACCACACCAGAGCACCCGCCAACCACCCACACCAAATTGAGCGTATTTTCTATCTTTTCGCTCAACATCATTTATGTCACACTAAAACACATTTCTGTGAGATTGTTCTGAAAAACACAGATCTAGGTCATAGAGGAACAAATTAAAACAAAATGTGTAGTTTCCAAGGACTTTCATTTTCAAGCTTTGAAAGTCACCAAACTTTGGTACCGATGTTCTTCCTTTTTGCCTAACCCAAGGCGACTCCCACCTCTTTCACTTGCAAATATCTCGATTTCTATTCACGATAAATGGGTGTTGTAAAACTGTTTATGTTTTGATCAAAAGCATGACAAAATGGCCGCTTTTAAGCTCAAGGGGGCTATCCCAAGAAATGCTGTTTTGAGAAAATCAAAGGTAAAGTTTTTGCCCCTTGTTCAGTTTCTTTAAAAGACAAAGGGAGTTTTCTCTCCAACCAAGCAAACACACACACACACCAGTGAAACCAAACTTCTCCTATAGGTAGGGCAAAGATCACTTTTGGTGTAGGTCAAAATTTCTGGAAAAACCCCGAAATCTGGGGTAGCCCGCTTGTTCTTAAAAAAAAACGACCAAATATGAACAATCTTTAAGTTGACAGCAAAGCCTCTATATTCCCAACAACTGACGAG
>NW_004798666.1:54193-55429 GCF_000002075.1 Aplysia californica | reverse complement strand
CTTTCAAGCACAAGGGGCTATCCCGAAAAATGCTGTTTGAAAAAATCGGAGGTAAAGTTTTTGCCCCTTGTTCAGTTTCTTTGACGTTGCTACTGATCTTGTTTTTTTTGTGTGTTTTTGTTTGTTTTTCCTTGTTGTTTCCGTCTTAAAAGACAAGAAGAATTTTCTCCATAACCAAACAAATATACACACCAATGAAACCAAACTTCTCCTATAGGTAGGGCAATGCCAACGACTTTTGGTGTAGGTCAAGATTACTGGAAACCCCCGAAATCTGGGTTAGTCAAAGAAACTGAACAAGGGGCAAAAACTTTACCTTCGATTTTCTCAAAACAGCTTTTTTCTGGATAGCTCACCTGTCCTTAAAAGCGACCAATAATTTGGTGAATTGGTTGATGACGTCATACCATGGAATGTTCTCCAATTAATCTGTTTCCTTTTTCAACCGTTTCACCTCCCCCTACATGCCTTGTACGGACACCTCTGCACTGACCATAGGTCAAGCCCCCCCACACCCATGATTAGTTTGTTTTAGTAGAGGTTTTACGGCGCTCGCAACTGCATAAGGTCATATGAGTGGGCACCAAACCCATGGCAAATATGTTTGTCGAACCCATGATGATGATAACATACCGTAGCCCACAGAAATAGCTGCGTAATAAGACGTGTGGCCAGTAAGTAATTTATTACTCGTGCATTGCGACATGAACACAACGATTTCTGTGTATAATAATAGAATATTTTTATATTATCACGCACAAAAGTCTTTGTTTTTTCTCGCCATGGGGTGGGTTGTTGTCTCTGCTAGTTCGGGAAACATTTTTACGGCGCTTGCTACATTTCTGCATGGTGGGTGTGGGTATAGAAAAAAAGGGGGTATATATATATATATTTGTCACGAGCGGCGAAATCAGGCACTCGTCAATTTTTGAGCATACATAGTCATTGATATCATCTTAAAGTGTGTTCACTTGTCTTGTTTTTGGTGAAAGAAATGCACATCTATCTTGAATATAAGTTGAGATATGTGAGGCAGCGTGGTGGAATCAGGCTCTCGTCCAAATAATCAAAGTGAAGAAACTTGTACTTCTCCGTCAATGGTTTATGAATTTTTCTCAAATTTTTGTTTATCGGCTGAACTCTTTTCATACCCATTAAAGAACTCGTTTATGTGTGGGTTTTTCAGAAAAACGTTGATTAAAGATACAAAAAAATTTGAATTTTTAGTTACCACGG
>NW_004798666.1:47133-49633 GCF_000002075.1 Aplysia californica | reverse complement strand
GCCCGCAGCTACAAAGAGAAAGAATGCTGAGAGTGTACCAAAAGCAGCCAGAGGTGACCCGCGATGACCCCTTGAGCGCGCAATGCAGCAGTAGCAGCAGCAGACGGCGATACCAGACCCGGGCACACCACGTGACGACCCGACGGCTGGATGACACGGGCCTGGCGCGAGCAGACAAGAGAGCAAAGGTCAAAGTGACCACCACCACCAGCACAAATCTGTCTCCGGACAGCGCGGAGAGAGCAGCGGTCAGTCCGCGGCCAAAGTCCGAGCGCTGTGTCTCCCGGTCCCTCAACCCGCCTGGCAAGCGGGCGCTGTCTAAGACGAAGAGCGAGGAGAGAAGGAGTGCGGCCAAGTCTGAGCACAGCGGCTGTGGGGGCGAGTCCAAGAATGTTCTGCGCTCACCTTTCTCCAAGCGGTTCGCAGACGCCAAGATAGCGGGGGACAAACTGGCCTGAACACGGCTCAAAACATGCAGCCCTGAACACCACATGAAACACACCACACAAAACATACTGGCCTGAACACCACTCAAAACAACACCACTCAAAACATACAGACCTGAACACCTCTAAAAAATATATTGACCTGAACACCACTCAAAACATACTGGCCTGAACACCACTCAAAATATACAAGCCTGAACACCACTCAAAACATACAGCAGGCCTGAACACCACTCAAAATATACAGGCCTGAACACCACTCAAAACAGCACCACCCAAAACATACAGGCCTGAACACCACTCAAAACAGAACCATATAAAACACACGACTCATATAACACGAATCAAGACACACGACTCAAAACATACAGGCCTGAACACGTCTTGTGTAATTCTGGGTTCAACATACATTGTGTATGTTGATATGTGGGACATGGACTGACAGGTCCTAGTAATATGACAAAGACATTTTAATCGAACGGCAGATTTATTGTGAGCTAATCATGGCTTCCATATAATGGTAATCCACTAAACTTAAACTTAGAGACAGAAGAGTGATTGTGCAATTCGTCACGAAAGTATTTAGGATTATATGTAAGCAATTAAATTGTAAACATCCGGCCAGGAAATCCAAAATGTTTGTGGTTTAACCCTATCTGTACGTCGTGTTTTACTATCGTATCCATACGACGTGGGGAACTCTGTGCCACCACTTAACCCTATCTGTACGTCCTGTTTTACTATCGTATCCATACGACGTGGGGAACTCTGTGCCATCACTTTCCAAAGAGGAAATGACTCGTTAATCCGATCCGTACCCTTTGCATGGCAGTCTGTAAAAATGATTTTTTGGATAAATATTTAAAGTTTCAAAGAGATCTTCATACTAGAAGTATTCTGAAATGTGAAGAATACAACCCCGAGGGTGCAAAATGACCCCAGGGGGTACGGATAGGGTTAATCGAAACTGCACTTACTTGACGATCCTCGTCACACATTTTGAAGGGATGGTAAGGGCTGTGAAGGAAACACAAGTCAGCTCAAGTATGATTCAACAAAATATAATCCAAGACAGAACACACAAAGTTGAAATTGCGTAATTTTCAACTTGTCGGGGTCACCAGTGTAGGTATTGGTCGTTACTCACCGGAGTTTTCTACTGGACTGGCCGTGTCGGACAGTCGGGTCAGGCGGTGTTTTTCACAAGGGCTGGGCAATTAGTCACTATAGCAAAGTCCGGATAATATGTTAGTGCACCTCTTCGGCAAACAATATGTTAGGAACCGATTCGCAAATGGGTTATTATCACTTTGACAAACGGGTTATTATCACTTCAACAAATGGGTGCACCCACTTCGGTAAACGGGTCAGGAAAGAGAGTTAAGAGTCTGAATTCAGATGATGTACTTATTGAGGATTATCCGATTATTCGGATATTTATCCGGATTTTGCCCACCTCTATTTTTCAAGTGAGCACTTGGCAGGTCCGTGCGAGGTCATGGTTGTGTCAGCTACTGTGTTGGAAGTTAACCCTATCCGTACGCCCTGGGGTCATTTTGTACCCCAGGGTTGTATTCTTCACATTTTAGAATTCTTCTAGTACTAAGATCTCTTTGAAATTTTCGGTATTTCAAAAACAATAAAAAATAATTTTGACAGACTGCTATACAAAGCGTAAAGATCGGATTAACGAGTAAATTTCCTCTTTGGAAGGTGGTGGCACAGAGTTCCCCACGTCGTATGGATACGAAAGTAAAACATTATGTTTCTTTTATACGGGAAAAAAGAAGAGGGGGGGGGGGGCATTATGCTTGTATACAAGGACATTTATTCATTCAGGCTTGCACTGAAGGGCTTTATGTTTGTGTGTGCGGAAATTATGTTTATGTGTGAGTCAGGACATTATGTTTATTGCCTCAACGAGGAATTTATGTATAATATATATGAGGACTTTATGTTTGTATATGAGGTCATTATGTGTATGCCTCAATGATGATTTTATGTGGGTGAAGACATTATGCTTATATATAAGGACACACACACACACACACACA
>NW_004798666.1:45160-46931 GCF_000002075.1 Aplysia californica | reverse complement strand
ATATAATATAAGGACATTATGTTTATGTCTCATTTAGGATTTTATGTATATATGTGAGGACCTTATCTTTGTATAAGAATACATTCTGTTTGTATGTGAGGACATTATTTTTGTATATGCGGAAATTATGTTTATGACTCAATTATGATTTCATGTATATATTATGTGAAAACTATGTTTGTATAGGAGGACATTATGTTTGTATAATATGAGGACATCATATAGGTGCCTCAATGAGGATTTTATGTACATATTATATGTGGAAAGTATATTTGTATATGAGGACATTATATTTGTATATGAGGACATTACATTTGTATATGAGGAAAGTATATTTGTATGTGAGGAAAGAATATTTGTATATGAGGACATTATGTTTGTATATGAGGACATTATGTTTGTATACGAGGACATTATGTTTGTATAGAAGGACATTATGTTTGTATACGAGGACATTATCTTTGTATATGAGGACATTATCTTTGTATATGAGGACTTTATATTTGTATATGAGGACTTTATATTTGTATACGGGGGATATTATAGTTGTATATGAGGATATTATAGTTGTATATTATAAGGACATTATGTTTGTATACGAGGACATTATGTTTGTATATGAGGACATTATGTTTGTATATATAATGGACATTATCTTTGTATAATATGAGGCCATTATGTTTGTATAGGAGGACATTATGCTTGTATGATATGAGGACATCATATTTGTGCATTAATGAGGATTTTATGAACATATTTTATGAGGACATTATATTTGTATGGGAGGACGGCAAGCCTGCATAAGAGGATATTGCTGTCATCATCTTTGAAAACGTTGTACTATATCTATGAGGATTTTGTGCTTCTGTATAAAAATATATTATATATTATACACGGTGATAGGCTCTCGGACTCGCAACCGTAAGGTCGTGGGTTCGGATCCCGACAGGGGCCCGACGTTGTGTCCTTGGGAAAAGGCACTTTGCACAACTTTTCCTCACTTCACCCAGGTGGAAATGGGTACCCGGCGATAGACAGTGAACGATTTTGTCAGTTTGATAGTGTTTGAGGGCGTGAAATCTGCAGCTTGCACTGTATGCTTCCGTGGAAGCCGAGAATGTTTCTGAGTGTTCGCAGAGGGTCTGCTGGGGTAATAATAGTTGTAAAGCGCATTGAGCATGCTCTTGAGCATGGATATGCACTATATGAATGCAATTATTATTAATTATGAGGGCATTAAGTTTGTATGTTGTGTTTCTATTAACCCTATCCGTACGCCCTGGGGTCATTTTGTACAACAATGGTTGTATACTTTACATTTTAGAATACTTCTAGCGCGAAGATGTCTTTGAAACTGTCAATATTTTTAAACAAAATCATTTTGACAGACTGTTAGGCAAAGCATACGGATTGGATTAACGAGAACATTTCCTCTTTAGAAAGTGGTGGCACAGAGTTCCCCACGTCGTATGGATACGATAGTACATCACGACGGACGGATAGGGTTAATTGAGGACATAATGTTGTTTGTGCACGCTGTGTCTGTTATGTATCATACTTAATTAACTCCAAACGAACTGGAAATGTGAGACTTGAAACTACTCTAGTTGACTCGTCTTTCATATCAAAGGTGTAGAAAATTGCTCGGCCTGAATTCTGCAAAATGAAATAAAATTGATTGAAAGATGATTTTGTTGTTCCATACTCGTTTCTTTTGTTTCTTCTTTGGTAGTTCTCTCTCTCTCTCTTTAACCCTATCTGTACGTCGTGT
>NW_004798666.1:36130-44739 GCF_000002075.1 Aplysia californica | reverse complement strand
CTCATACAGACAAACACACACATGGATTCATGCATTCTCATACACACACGCTGACAAGCTCCCGCCTCTACACACGCAAGTGTATTTCTACACACACTTATGTACCACATCCACACACACACACACACACACACACACACACACACACACACACATACATATATATACACACACACACACACACGCACACGCACACGCGCGCGCGCGCACATACACTGTAACGGGGAAAAATCAGGGAAACGTAGCTTTTGTAAGAACATCGGAGCAAAGGAATGAATGGAGAACCATGATCGCCGATGTCTGTCGCAGATCTGGCACTGGATGAATGAATGAATCAACACTCAAAGGAAAATCAAGACGGGACTTTAGAATTTGAGATTTTTTTTTATAGTAAAAGGTTTTACGGCTCTCGCAACTGCTTTAGATCATATGAGCGCCAAGTGGTGGGTGTCAACAGAGAAGTCTTAACAGGGAATCAGACTTAGACTGCTCACCTCTCTAGCTTCAACAGCACAAAGTCTGCTTCAACTATCAAGGCACCCCGGAAATAGCAGGTCACAAGAGAGTGACAAACATACCAAAGAATTAAAGGAAAACGACAATAGCAAGGATCAAGAAAGAAAATGCAGCAGTTCCCTGTTGTAGATCAGGCACAGTTATGAGCGTGACATGAGTCAGCCCATTTACAATTCTACTATGCTTGAACGAGAAATGTCCCCCCTTTGGGAATGGCCTAAAGACACTACAATCAGTGGCACTGCCCCGGGGGGATAGGCTAGTTTCAATAAATGTTCTGAGCCCTATCCTGAAAAATAGAAACATCTCAATGACTACCAAAATGAAAGTTCTGAAATGCTTTGTATGGTCAACCCTTCAGTAGGGCTAAGAATGCTGAACAATCACTAAAAGCAGTGAAAATAAAATAGAAACAACAGAATTATGGACACTTCTGAGAATATCATGGAAGGAAAAGAAATCAAATTAAATGAGGTACCGTAGTGCTTGATGAGGCCCACGTGGGACGCTCACGAGTAAAAACAAGCAGGGAACGACAAATACAGTTTTTCGGACACCTGAATAGACAATAGACATGATGGTCTTGAACATCTAGCTCTTTCTAGTCTTACTGACAGGACTGAAAGCAAACGAGGAAGGGGTAGGCCGAGAGCAACATACTTAGGGAACCTAAACAAATGGGTAACAGGGAAAGATCAGGGAAACGTTGCTTTTTTAAGAACATCCGAGCGAAGGAATGAATGGAGAACCATGATCGCCGATGTCTGTCGCAGATCTGGCACTGGATGAATGAATGAAACAACACTCAAAGGAAAATCAGGACGGGACTTTAGAATTTGAGATTTTTTTTTTATAGTAGAGGGTTTTACGGCGCTTGCAACTGCATATGAGCGCGAAGAGGTAGGTGTCAACAGAGAAGTCTTTACAGGGAATCAGACTTAGACTGCTCACCTCTCTAGCTTCAACTGCACAAGGTCTGCTTCGACTATCAAGGCACCCCGGAAATAGTAGGTCACAAGAGAGTGACAAACATACTAAAGAATTAGAGGAAAACGACAATAGCAAGGATCAAGAAAGAAAAAGCAGCAGTTCCCTGTTGTAGATCAGGCACAGTTATGAGCGTGACATGAGTCAGCCCATTTACAATTCTACTATGCTTGAACGAGAAATGTCCCCCCTTTGGGAATGGCCTAAAGACACTGCAGTCAGTGGCACTGCCCCGGGGGGATAGACTAGCTTCAATAAATGTTCTGAGCCCTATCCTGAAAAATAGAAACATCTCAATGACTACCAAAATGAAAGTTCTGAAATGCTCTGTATGGTCAACCATTCAGTATGGCTAAGAATGCTGAACAATCACTAAAAGCAGTGAAAATAAAATAGAAACAACAGAAAAGCGGACACTTCTGAGAATATCTTGGAAGGAAAAGAAATCAAATGAGGTACCGTAGTGCTTGATGAGGCCCACGTGGGACGCTCACGAGTAAAAACAAGCAGGGAACGACAAATACAGTTTTTCGGACACCTGAATAGACAATAGACAAGATGGTCTTGAACATCTAGCTCTTACTAGTCTTACTGGCAGGACTGAAGGCAAACGAGGAAGGGGTAGGCCCAGAGCAACATACTTAGGAAACCTAAACAAATGGGTAACAAGGAAAGATCAGGGAAACGTAGCTTTTTTAAGAACATCCGGGCGAAGGAATGAATGGAGAACCATGATCGCCGATGTCTGTCGCAGATCTGGCACTGGATGAATGAATGAATCAACACTCAAAGGAAAATCAAGACGGGACTTTAGAATTTGAGATTTTTTTTTATAGTAAAAGGTTTTACGGCTCTCGCAACTGCTTAAGGGCTGGTGGGGCACCTAGAAATCCGGTCTTGGTATCAAATTTTGCAAATTGAATTGGGTTTTTTTACATATTATAGTACCTGGACATTTCCTGAACAATATCCAGAAACGTATGTAAGCCTTGCTACACCCTAAGGTTATGTTTTGTTGTCAATTTTTTTCTGCGAAAGCTCTTACCTGTATCGGCTGTTTTCTCACAATTCTTCTTTTTCACACATTATCCCATTTTTTTGCTCTGTTTATGGTTCAATTTCAATGCAACGTTCACAGGATACCAACAACACCTTGTTCTAAATTTTGGCTTGTTGAATTTTTTTATTAATGGATTAGTTTTTGATTTATGGGCTTAGTAAGCATGAATTTTCCATTTTAAAAAACTTTTTTAGCAACATCCCAATTGTAAGTGTCATAAAATAAAAACTAAAGCATATATCAAAAATTCAACGAGCCAAATTTAAGAGCTACATATTTACTGTTGGCATGCCATATTAGAAGTAAATCGGTTAATAAATAAGGGAATAAAATGGGATTGAAAAAGGTATACAAAATCCAATATGGCCGCCGTTTACATAGCAACCAATTCACTCTATACTTTTTGAACTACTGATTTAAAATCCCCAATAACACACGATGTCCCACAGCAAATATGGGCACTCTAGGCCTTGTAATAGCCAAAATAGACCTCAGGTGCCCCACCAGTCCTTAAGGTCATATGAGCGTCAAGGGGTGGGTGTCAACAGAGAAGTCTTAACAGGGAATCAGACTTAGACAGCTCACCTCTCTAGCTTCAACTGCACAAGGTCTGCTTTGACTATCAAGGCACCCCGGAAATAGCAGGTCACAAGAGAGTGACAAACATACAAAAGAAGTAGAGGAAAATGACAATAGTAAGGATCAGGAAGGAAAAAGGAGCAGTTCCCAGTAGTAGATCAGGCACAGTTATGAGCGTGACATGAATCAGCCCATTTACAATTCTACTATACTTGAACGTGAAATGTCCCCCTTTGGGAATGAATGGCCTAAAGACACTACAGTCAAACAATAAGTCAAATATCATCTTAACTGCAGTCAGAAAGATATCATCAGTAAAATGTAATATATTATCTATGGTCAGATAGATACTACCTACACTCATAACAAATTAAGCGTTTCCTTTTAAAACAACCATGGACAGGATTCAGATAATTTAGGAGGCGGGCTTCCTACATGCACCAAGCCAGCCTGAGCCAAACCAAACTAGGAAGGATAAAACATCCCTGCAGAAAGGCTAAGATACTCGAGAAACATTTTCTCCCCACTCAGGAATCGAACTCGGGTCTTCTGCGTTGCGACAACAAAGCGCTTAACTGCCACACTGGTGGCATATTTAGATACAGGTGAACGTTGATAGTTCCCGCACGGAACGGGATAGAGTGTGCCCAAGTCCCTCTTGACTCAGTGGAACAGAGGAACGTAGGACTAACGCTAACATTACTTAAACGCAATCACACATCATCACTCATCATGGCCATTATTTCTAAAATCATCATTGCTCTCAAATCCTTGACTTACATCTATATTCCTCGAATCTCTATCTGTAACAGTTACATGAAATACTAAGTACATACGTAATACACTTTTGGACACTTCTCTCACGCACTTTTTCTACTAATCAGATGGCGTCAATCTCATATAAATGGACTAGGGATAAAGAAAAAAACAACGGTTATAGTTCGCTTTCACTCGGCAGATACAGAGAAATGCCCAGTCCGGTGGTGACAGGTGAAATAAAGGGTATCAGTTACACGCCCATATCAACACTTTTAGTTTATTTAAGAGGCCGGACTTCCGAGTTCAACGTCATCTCCGAAAAGACCGAGCCAAACATAAGTGAGGCAGCGTGGTGGAATCAGGCTCTCGTCAAAATAATCAAAGTGAAGAAACTTGAATTTTCTGGAGGTTTGTGAGATTTTGTGAAATTTTCGTTTTTTGGCTCAACACCTTTCATGCCCATTAAATAACTCATTTCTGTGTGGATTTTTCTGAAAAAAGCTGATTAACGCTACAATAAATGTAAACTTTCAGTTGCCACGGACTCTTAAGCTAAGAAATAACCTATCTTTGGTGGCCATTTTCAAGAAGAATAACACAGTATGAATAACAACACCCCCCCCAAAACGACCGACACCACAGTGGCTCAAGGGAAGCTACTGGTGGTAATTGTAATTCTTGGTATGGATTTACGGAATTCTTTCCCTTTATTATTTATACTAATAAAGAATATATATTATTATTATTACATCTTTGCTTTTACTTTCTTTCCTTCCTCTGATTATGGTACTTAAGATGTCGAGGGCAGGTGCAGGTTTCGGTCCTGTGCTAGGTGTGTAGCGTCTGTGATAGATATGTTATGTTGTTCCAGGACCTTTTTCAACACCATCCAGCCAGGTCTTTCTTGCTCTTCCTCTTGATTTGAAGCCGGATTCACGGGTGTCCATAATAAAAAGGAGAAGATGGAGATGGATTGGACATGTTCTGAGAAGAAAACCAGACTCTATTGTGAAGACTGCCCTCCACTTAACACCCGAAGGACATCGCAAGAGGGGCAGACCCAAAGTGACCTGGAGACGCACAGTAGAGTCTGGAATGAAGTCCTGGAACCATTGGTGGGGGACGTTGACCAAGATGGCCCAAAACAGACAGAGCTGGAGATCCTTTGTGGCTGCTCTAAACGCCAGATGGCGTAATGGGTAGTAATTAAGTAAGTCATGGGTGTGGTAAGCTCTAGCTGCTAGTTGTTTCTGGGGCATTCTGGCGAGGTCAGAATAATTAATTTGATTCTTTCGACGCTAAAGGAAATTTATTACTAGTAGTATTCCAGTTTGTAAACGTATGGTCTCGTTCCTTACGCGGTCTCTTGTGGTGACGTTGGTGGTTTTGCAGAGACATCTCATTTCGCATGCATTGATTTTCCTTTCTTGTGCCTTGATTAAAGACCATTCCTTCATTATTAGGCACACAATAATAAAAATAACTTCAAAAATAATTGTGATAGGCTACTTCAAATATGTCAAAATTTTATAAAATCTTTGCGAATGCCGCAGTCATCGATCTGTGGTTGTGTGGCCAGGGAAGTAAGAAATATGGGCCTGTCTCAACTATCTGGAATATATTGTGGCAAAATGTGAGGCGGCGTGGTGGGATCAGGCTCTCGTCAATTTTTGGGCATGTAGAGTTATTGGTATCATCTTAAAGCTTGTTCACTTGTCTTTAATTGGATGAAAAAAATATCCATTTATCTTGAATGCAAGTCGAGATATTTGTGAATGAAGAAGGCGGGGGTCACCTGTGTTCAGAAGTAAAATTTGTGAGAAAATGGCCAACAAGATTAGTTATTTGCTCTGCTTAAGAGTCTGTGGTAACTGAAAAATTACGTTTTTGTGCCTTTAATCAACGTTTTTAAGAAAAATCTACACAGAAATGAGTTCTTTAATGGGCATGAAAGGTGTTGGGTCAAAAAACAAAAAAATTATAAAAATTCTCAAACCTGCGGAAAAATGCAAGTTTCTTCACTTTGACCATTTTGACGAGAGCCTGATTCCACCACGCTGCCTCACATATAACGATGTTACAACAATATCGCTTAGAATATCGGGGGGAAGGAATATAAATCAAATGAGGTACCGTATTGCTTGATTAATCCCTGTTAAAAATAACCAGAAAGCGACAAAGAAGTGCAGTTTTTGGGACACCTTGATAGACATAAAGGTCTTGAACATCTAAAATCTGGCTCTCACTGCCAAAATTGAAGGCAAGCCAGCAGAGGTAGGCCCAGACCAACCAACTTAGGGAACATAAACAAATGGGTAACAGGGAAAGATCAGGGAAACCTAGTTTTATTAAGTGCACCAGAGAAAGGGAATGAATGGAGAACCATGATCGCAGATCTGGTATTGGGTGATGATGACGACAGCATCAAAAGTGCCAGATCTGAAACAGACATAGGAAATCATGACCTGTCATTCCTTCTATTGCTCGGAAGTCCTAAAACCATCTACATCATCCTGGTTTTTCCCCCGTTCTCCATCTGTTCACGTTCTCGAAGCAAGTTCTTCTCGGTCTTTCTCTGACTCTTTCGCCTTTTGTTTCTCGGGGGCTCTCGTGGCCTAGAGGTTAAGGTGTTGGCCTCTCATTCAAAAGGTCCCGGGTTCGAATCCGGGTAGCGACCGACAAATTTTCTTCCCTAAATGTGTCTCCTTTCACCTCATTTCCTATTCTCTTGCAATGTTCTGTCGTCTGATTTCGTCTCCTCTTTCTGCACCCACCCCCTCACCTCCTTTACCCCTTCCTCTGGACTCCTGATTCTTTCTGCAACCTTTCTTCTGCTACTCCTTCGCTTCTTCAGCCACACCCCTGATCTTCTGGCAGGAAAGATCTACACCTAGCCTTCTCGGACAAGGGCGAAAAATCTCGGAGGGCCCGTGTGCAAGTTGCGCACGTTAAAGATCTCTTGGTGGTCTAAAATCGATAAGAGTAGGCTTCGGCCGCCATCCGGGCAAAATTCAAAATTTCCTACCAACTGAAAATATTAGGTGTGTCCCGCGCGCTCATATGACCTTAAGCAGTTGCGAGCGCCGTAAAACACTTTACAAAAACAAAAAAATTGTTTCTCCTGGTGAGAGCAAGACGTTCCAGGCCTCTATTATAGTCTCGTGGTTAAGCTGCCGGCTCGTTGTCGTGAAGTTTCGGGGTCGGGGGGTTCGAGGCTCAGGTCTGACGCTATGACCTTGAGAAAAGTACTTTACACAAATTGTCCCCACGTCCCACAGGTGTGAATGGGTACCCTTCGAAAGACAACGAAAGATCTCGTCAGTATGTTAGCGGTTTAGCGACTGTGATAGCTTGCGCTGTATGCTTCTCAGGAAGTTGAGATTGTTTTTTAAAGCTATCAAGTCTACTGGAGTCATAATATAGATTATAAAGGCCTTAGATTTTGCTATTGAGTGGGGATTTTAGTTACAAAAATGATATTTTGTTATTATTATGTAAGACGGTTCAAGTGTCCTAAGAACTGCAAGCGCCAATTCCTAAATCTGTACAACACATAAAGACAGAAAAAATGGTCATAATGGCAAATGGGATCAATACTGACAGGGAACAGTTTGCCACATTTGGAGCAGTCAAAGCAAGTTAATGATGAAGAACAAATCAAACACAAAAACCGACGCTACTAAATAATACAGAATAAATGTGAGTCAGCGTGGTGAAATCAGGCTCTCGTCAAAATAATGAAAACAAAGATATTGGCATTTTTCTGCCCGTTTGGCAATTTTTATCAAATTTTTGTTTTTAAGCTCAGCAGCTTTTATGTCCTTTTAAAAACACTTTTCTGTGTGGCTTATCCCGAAAAATATTGATTAAAGGTACAAAAAATGTAAATTTTCAGTTTTCAAGGACTCTCACGCATTGAAAGATACCAAGCTTTGGGGGTCATTTTCTCCCTTATTTTTCCTCTGAAATCAGGTTACCCTACTTACTTCAATCATAAATATTTCGACTTCTATTAAAGATAAATGGGTACTTTTTTAACGGAAAGATAGACAAATAAACAGGCTTTAAGATGACACCAATAACTCCACATGACAAAAAATTGACGAGAGCCTGATTCCGCCACGCTGCCTCACAAATAATAAAGAATAAATGCAAAGACAAAAATCGACTCTAGTAAGCTATGGAAAAAAATGAAAATAAAAAACCTACTCTAGCAAACTATGAAGAACAAAATGAAAACACAAAAACAAAGTAAACAACGAAGAACCAATAAAAACAGAGAAACGACTCTAGTAAATAATGGAGAACCAATGAAAACACTAAACTGAAGTTGGTAAACAATGAACAAATAAAAATACAAAACCGACTCCATTAAACAACAAAGAACCAATGAAAATACAAAACCGACTCAAGAAAACAACAAAGAACCAATGAAAACACAAAAAGACGTTGGTAAACAAAGAACGAAAATGAAAAAAAAACACCCCAAAAAATCAGACTCTTGTAAGCAAAGTAAAACCAATGACAAGACAAATCCGACTCAAGTAAATAACGAAGTACCAGTGACAGCAGAAAAACGACCCTATTGGTAAACAATAGAAGGAAAAGCGTCATATTTGTTGACAACGAATTTTATTGGAAAATTTATTCACAAAAGGAGAACGACAAAACGTGGTCGAATACTGGTCGTGAGAAACGCTCCCGACCC
>NW_004798666.1:30189-31213 GCF_000002075.1 Aplysia californica | reverse complement strand
TTGTTGTTGTTGTTGTTGTTGTTGTTGTTGTTGTTGTTGTTGTTGTTGTTGTTCATTCTTCTTCTGCTGTTGTTGTTGTTGTTGTTGTTGGTTGTTGGTGCCACAGCAACTAGGGTCGTGCGGGGCGGTTGGCAGGTGGTGGTGGTGGCGATGGTGGTGGTGGAAGTGGTGGCAGAAGAAGAGGCGCAGCTACTGAGCTCAGGTCGAAGGCCGAAAGTTCGGGCCCAGTTCATCTTTCGGATCAGCACGGATGGGATGCTTTGCCCCACGGTGGGATTGGAGGAGGGCAGGGAATTCCCCTTGCCGCCCGTAACGGCGAACTGGGAATTCCCGAGAACGCCTCTGTTCAACGAGAAACTTCCGCCGTCGCTTATGGTGCTGATTTGGCAAACCCTCGAGCTGTTATTAGTGTTTGTTTGGGAAACCCCGATATTATTATCTTTGCTGCTGTTCACATGAGCTTGTAGGACAGGGCTGTCTGTGGATGCTGATTTGATGAACGGAACTGACCCTCTGTGGGGGTCCCGGGGAGGGGTCAGTAGCTTCATGACGTCATGTGAGCGGCTGGACACGGTGTCCTGAGGACTGTAGATGCTGGCAGGCTGTGGGTCTGTGTCCGTTTCCGATTGAGCGAAGGCTGGATTCGGCAGCTTGATAAAACCGCAGGCTGGGCGCGGGTGGAGATGGACGGAGGGAGAGGAGGGTGTTTCCAGAATGCTTAGGTTGGGGTTCTGGTCCTGTGGAGGAGGAGGGGAGGGGAGGGGAGGGGAGGGGAAAAGGATGTTAACGAGGAGGTATTAGGGAGGGGAGGGGCAAATGGAAGGGAAAGGAAAGGGGGGGGGATGAATGGGAGAGGAATGGGGGAAAGAATTAGGGAGGGAATGGCAGAGGAATGGGGGAATGAATGGGAGAGGAATGGGGGAAGGAATGGGAGAGGAATGGCAGAGGAATGGGGGAAGGAATGGGAGAGGAATGGCAGAGGAATGGGGGAAGGAATGGGAGAGGAATGGCAGAGGAATGGGGG
>NW_004798666.1:26104-27483 GCF_000002075.1 Aplysia californica | reverse complement strand
CCTCTCTCTCCCCCCCTCTCTCTCTCTCCATCCTCACTCCCACAATCTTGGAAGAGCCGTGAGCACTGGATGTGTCCTCTCCCTCCACTGTCCGTGTGCTGATCATTTTACTGGACGGGTCAAGGCCGGCTATACGCCGCGTCTGCCGGACCTGAGGATGACGTCACGAACAGACATTGTCAACCAAACAGACCATAAGTATCTATAATTATGATCGTCAAACAACGGATCAAAAAAGAAATTAGACCATATCATGTGATGTGTGCTGACAAAATGAGTTACTTCTTTCGCATCTTAGCGTTATAAAAATGAATACATCAACTTTATAGGCGGAGTTTGTACAATTTGTGAGCTTGGAATAATAAGAGACACGGTAGATCTGAACAAAATGGCATCAACTGAAAATCTATCAACCTGACCCCAGTGTTGATTTTCAGCAGATATCTTCCATTCTAGGATCGTCAGAAGAAACTCATTTTGTGAGCACGGCTCGCTTTTAAGCTCAAGGGGGCTAGCCCGAAAATTGCTCAGTTTCTTTAAAACAAAAGGAAAGTTATCCCTATAACCAAACAAATATACACACCAATAAAACCAAACTTCTCCTATAGATAGGGCAATTCCCACTTTTGGTGTAGAACTAGAATTCTGGAAACTCCGAAATCTGGGTAGCCCGCTTGTCCTTAAAAGCGACCCATTTTCTGTCTGCTCCATCAAAATCGTAAGACTGGCATCCCAATATACACAAGAAACCTACTTTGAAAACTACAATGACGTCCCAAAAACACCACGGACCTACCTTGACAGCTATAACGACGTCAGAAAAACATCACAGTCTTACCTTGACTACTAGATACTGACGTCACAAAGCACCCCAAACGTACCTTGACAACTATACTAACAAAACAAAAACGCCACAAACTTACACTGACAACTATAGTGACGTCACAAAGCACCATGACCTTACCTTGACATCTAGAATATGCTGACGTCACAAAGCACCATGATCTTACCTTGATAATGATAATGTACTGACGTCACAAAACGCCTACCCTTCTCCCTCCGAGACCTAACATTGACAACACACTCTATGGAACATTACAGCAACTGCAGCAGACCTGCACTTATCACTACATGGCATTGGACAGAAGGGCGAGAGCCCAGCTGTTGCTGGATCGATAACAACAACACAACAACACAAAACGCCACAAACTTACCTTGACATCGATAATGTACTGACGTCACAAAGCACCACAAACTTACCTTGACATCTATAATATACTGACGTCACAAAGCACCACAAACTTACCTTGACATCTATAATATACTGACGTCACAAAGCACCACCATCTTACCTTGACAGCTATGCTGACGTAGCAGAA
>NW_004798666.1:20354-21661 GCF_000002075.1 Aplysia californica | reverse complement strand
CTCAAACCCTCTACAAAAGATATTATTACGAAGGGACGGTGGGTTTTTTTCCTATATTGGGTTACTTTTTTCCTATATTGGGTTACTTTCTTCCTATATTGGGTTACTTTTTTCCTATATTGGGTTACTTTCTTCCTATATTGGGTTGCTTTTTTCCTATAAAGACAAGTGAACAAGCTTTAAGATGATACCAATAACTCTACATGCCCCAAAATTGACGAGAGCCTGATTCCACCACGCTGCCTCACAAATAAAAAAATGTCAGATAGGAGTTTGTGATTCTAAGGTAGCTGATTGATTGATTGATTGAGTAGGTCTTTTACGGCATTATCGACTCAATTTTGGTCATTTAAGCTCTAAGGTAGGGAGTAAGCGCCAGTGGTAATGGCGTTCCCGGATATGCTTAATCCTAACCCAGACACATAAATAAACCGGCCTCGACCAGTTGACCACCATCACTAACCTTAATCAGATAGTAAGTATTGGCAGTCACGGCGTTACAAGTAATGCTGAAACCTTACCCAAACACGTAATCTTGGCCCTAACCCTGATAACCATAACCCTAACCCTAACCCTAGCCCTAGCCCTAGCCCTAGCCCTAACCCTAGCCCTAGCCCTAGCCCTAACCCTGATAACCCTAACCCTAACCCTAACCCTAGCCCTAGACCTAGCCCTAGCCCTAGCCCTAGCCCTAGCTATAGACCTAATCTTAACCCAGACACATAAACAAACACACATTCACCAGTTGACCCCCGACACTAACCTTAATCAAACGTTAGAAGCAGCAGTTATGGCGTTCTGGGTTATGTTTAAGCCTAACCCAAACACATAATCCTAATCCTAACACATAACGCTAACCCTAAACCAAACACACAACCTTAACCCAAACACATAACTTTAACCCTACCCAACAAACATGACCCAAACCCTAACCTAAAACACAAAACCCTAACCCTAACTCAAATACATGTGCATAACCCTAACCTAACCCAGACACATAGCCCTAACCTAACTCTAACACAAAACCCTAACCTAACGCAGACACATAAACAAACCCACCTTAGCCAGTTGACAACAAACACTGACCTTGACGAGTTCACCCACTGACCCTTACCTTTATCAGACAGTAAACGACGTTGATTATGACGTCAACAGTTATGCACAACCCTAACCCAGACACCTAATCAAACCGACCTGGACCACCAACACTAACATTGACCAGTTGACCACCATCACTAACATTGACCAGTTGACCACCATCACTAACATTGACCAGTTGACCACCATCACTAACATTGACCAGTTGA
>NW_004798666.1:18622-19890 GCF_000002075.1 Aplysia californica | reverse complement strand
GACCACCATCACTAACAACCTTGACCAGTTGACCACCATCACTAACAACCTTGACCGGTTGACCACCATCACTAACAACCTTGACCAGTTGACCACCATCACTCACCTTAATCAGACAGTAGGCGGCCGCAGTGATAGAGTTGCCGGGTATGCCCAGAATAATGGCGAGACAGAGCAGTATCAGATACAACATGGAGATCCAGCGGGGGATAACCGGTAGCGAGAACCGGATACCTGGTCCAGCCTCGGAGGAGTTGTCCCCGGCCAGCCCGCCGTAGAGGTCTTGTGACGTGTTCACCACTGACGACAAGGTCGTCAGCAAGGTCAGGGTCAAGTTAGACATTTTCTCACGTCTTCTGTCAGTTCTGGGGTGGGGGGCTTGAGATAAAAATAAAATGTGCTCACAGTTTGTCCAAGGTCAGAGTAGAGTCTATGGCATTTTTCTCACAGCTGGTTCAAGGTCGGGGGTGTCAAAACGTCATCAAATAAAATGATGGTCAGAGCTCTTAAATCATTCGAAAATCTTATTTCGCAGGGAGCTGGTGTAAGCTGAAACGTTAGATAAACAATCTTCTCACTGCTTGTCTAAGTTAGAAAACCGTTAGAATATTGACATAACAATTTTCTAACTGCTGAAGCCTTTTTTTTCACAGCTGCTCGAAGTTTGGGGATATTAGACAGAAGATATCCACACAACTTTGGTTAGTACAGGGATGTTGGAACACGTTGGAGTCGATGTTCGGGAGTACAGGAGAAACGCTACATCCGGATCTATGGAGAACGAGAACCGATTTGTGGTCAGCCGAGGTGCAGGAGTAAACAAGAGTTCCAGACTAGGCATATGTGTCACTGTGCTGTCGCTGTTGTCGTTGTTGCTGTTGCTGCTGTTGTTGTTGGTGGTGGTGGTGGTGTTGATGGTGTTGTTGGTGGTGGTGTTGGTGGTGTTGGTGGTGTTGGTGATAGTGTTGTTGTTGTTGCTGTTGTTGTTGTTGGTGGTGTTGGTGGTGTTGGTGGTAGTGTTGTTGTTGTTGCTGTTGTTGTTGGTGATGGTGTTGGTGGAGGTGGTGGTAGTGTTGTTGTTGTTGTTGTTGTTGTTGTTGTTGTTGTTGTTGCTGATGGTGGTAGTGTTGTTGTTGTTGTTGATGGTGGTAGTGTTGTTGTTGTTGTTGTTGTTGTTGTTGTTGTTGTTGCTGATGGTGGTAGTGTTGTTGTTGTTGTTGATGGTGGTAGTGTTGTTGTTGTTGTTGTTGTTGTTGTTGTTGTTGTTG
>NW_004798666.1:15993-17972 GCF_000002075.1 Aplysia californica | reverse complement strand
CTTGATTCTTTCTGCAACCTTCCTATTACTACTCCGTGGCTCCGTCTACTGCTGACTGTCAACCACACCCCTGATCTTATGGTATGTAAGATGTAACCCCTAGCTTTCTCAGATAAGACCGAAAAACCTCGGGGGTCCCGTGTGCAAGTTACGCACATTAAAGATCCCTTGGGGGTCCAAAATTGATAAGAGTAGGCCTCGGCCACCACCCTTGCAACATTAAAACATGATTCTTACTTAACTAAAAATGTGTAAAGTGTCCCTCGCGATAATAATATTATGATCGTATGCTGCACAGTGGCGGTGGGTAGTGAAGGGTTCACGGGTTTGAGCCCCCCTCCCCATCCCCAACTATATCCCAAAGTTAATGAAGGTTTCTTAAAAGAACGAAAGAGGCAGTTGAAACCGTTATGATCGCACGCAATGAACACAGAGTGATCAACATGGCGGCTTGCTCGTTTATCCAATTACTGATGTCACCGCTTACTACTATAATATCCTAACGGCAAAGCAAGTGTCTTTGGGACCCAGCAAAGGACGAGCCCGTTCTCACGGCCCTTCCTTTATGAACCCCCTCTTGTTGAAAGGTAGAAGACTGGAAAGAATGACACTGCACAGAGGGCTCCCGCTCTCCTAGCCCTGACAATGGGGTGAACGTTTACGATAGACTTTTCCCCCAGAGACACAGATAACTACGCGCTCATTGGACCTTTGTTAGGTGCTGTCAGATTTCCTCGACTACATGGCCACATACAGCTCATAGACGGAATATATTTGAAGTACTGTGTGCGAGTGTTTGTGCTAGTGCCCCTGAAATTTAATAAATACAATTCAGATCGTTTAGGAGGCAGGCTTCCACCGTGCCTGTCAGGGTCAAACCGGGCTGCTGGGAGGGATACAACGTGTCAGCAGAAAGACCGAAATTCGAATTCTTTTTTAACACTTTGCCATCATATTTCGGGAAAAATCCAAAGAAACTGGGTTGTAAACAACGCCAATCGGCGAAATGAGGTTAAAGACGAAAAAGACAAACTTTCTCCAAGTACGAGAATCGAACTCGGATCTCCTGCAAGCGACGACAGAGTGTCTAACCACTACACCACAGACGTGGAGGGTGTGGCATTGCGTCCTTTGACAGAATTCTTTTAGTCATCGTGGGACTTCAACTTGATGACTTGCTATCTCGTCTCGTCTCTTCACTTTGGGATGTCAGTGTGATTGTCTGTGCACCCATTCAGAGGGCGGTCAGAGGGTGGAGGGGGAGGGGGTGGGCCAGGTGGTGGTGGTGGTGCCATTCTGAAAGAAACAATGAAAAGGAGAACGTTAGAACAGTTTTGTTAGGCCCATGTCTTTCTTCGTTAGAACAATTAATTTTATTACGCTCAAGATTTTCTGCTAAATTCGTGAGCGTTTTTAATGAGACTGAAATACGTTAATGGCTGAGTGGAAAAAAAGTACTTTAGTGACTTGGTATCATTTTGAGAAATCACACTTTACTCTTTTGTTTCGATAAGAGTTTTACGGCACTCGCAACTGTATAAGGTGATATGAGCGCGACATCTCACTTTAAAGGCTTGTGGTGGTGTATAATGTAGGAGTTTAGCTTACTGTATTGCAGTATCTATCAATTGAGCTAACTATTTAATGTGTGTCCCTCTTTCTGTCCATCAATGTCTTTATCTACCCCTCCACCCATCTGTCTATCAGCGACCACCGTGTTTTGCCACTTGGTCAAACAAGCAGTATTGGTTGACACAAGGATAAATGGTGCCCAGTGACAATCTCTCACACAACTCTCTCAATGGGACTCTCATGGTCGTGAGGTTACGGTGTTCGCTTCTCATTCAATAGGTCTCGGTTTCGAAACCTGTCGGTGGAGGCAAGTTTTCACCTCTAAATGTTTTCCTTTCACTCCCTTTCCTGCTCTCTAATCATTTTCTGTCGTCTGCTTTCGTCTCCACTTTCTGTGCCCCCCCCCA
>NW_004798666.1:13749-14948 GCF_000002075.1 Aplysia californica | reverse complement strand
CGTCAGTTTTGGGGACATATGGAGTTATTGGTATCTTCTTAAAGCCTGTCCATTTGCCTTGCTTTTTATGAAAAAAATATCCATTTATCTTGGATACAAGTTGAGATTTTGGGTGTTGAAAGAGGTGGGGTTGCCTGTCTTCTGAGACAACATTTGCGAGAAAATGGCGGCCAAAGTGTGGTAACATTTATAGCTTGAGGGTCTTTGAGAACTGAAAATTTACTTATTTGTGAGGCAGCGTGGTGGAATCAGGCTCACGTCAATTTTTGGGCATGTAGAGTTATTGGTATCATCTTAAAGCTTGTTCACTTGTCTTTATTTGCATGAAAGAAATATCCATTTATCTTGAATACAAGTCGAGATATTTGCGAATGAAGGAGGAGGGGGTAACCTGTTTTCAGAGGTAAAATTAGTGAGAAAATGGCCACCAAAGATTAGTTATTTCCTCAGCTTAAGAGTCTGTGGCAACTGAAAATTTACATATATTGTACCTTTAATCAACGTTTTTAACAAAAATCCACTCAGAAATGAATTCTTTAATGGGCATGAAAGTTGTTGAACCAAAAAAACCCAAAACAATTTGATAAAAATTCACAAATGTCTTCATTTTGATTATTTTAACGAGAGCCTGATTCCACCACGCTGCCTCACATTTTGTGCAATTAAGCAGTGTTTTTCAGTATAATTCACACGAAAATGGGTTTTTGTGTATGGACATAAAAGGCGACAAGTCCCCCCAAAAAAAAATTCAACAAAAATGCCAAGCTGGTTGGAAATTGTCTGTTTCTTAAATTGAATTGTTTTTATGAGCGAATCATGATTTCAGAGTGATGCCTCACATTCGTGGGGAAATCAGGCGCTCGTCAAAATAATCAGAGCGAAGAAACTGGCCGTTTTTCGCAAGTTTGTGAATTTTCATCGAATTTTCGTTGGGTTTTTTTTGTTTAACACCAATCACGTCAATTAGAGGACGCATAATTTCTGTGTGAATTTTAGAGAAAAACATTGATTAAAGACACACAAAAGTAAATTTTCCGTTTCTACGGACTCTTAAAAGCAAAGGAAACAAGTCATCTTTGTCGGTCATTTTCTCCTTAATTTTATCTCTGAAACAAGACAACCCTCACCTCCTTCAATCGAAAATAACTCGACTTCTATTCAACACAGAAACATAAATGTTGAACTTTGCTCTGGATAGA
>NW_004798666.1:9659-11432 GCF_000002075.1 Aplysia californica | reverse complement strand
CCTTTATTCAATGTTTTTCAGAAAAAATCCACACAGAAATGAGTTCTTTAATGGGCATGAAAGCTGTTGAGGCAGAAAACAAAACAAAAATGATACAAATTCACAAACCTGCAGAAAAATACAAGTTTCTTCACTTTAATTATTTTGACGAGAGCCTGATTCCACCACGCTGCCTCACATGTGTAAAAAGTAACCAAACGGATTTAAATGGATTACATCCGGCACCGACGTCACTTGCTCTTCATTTCGTCGACATGGCGTTACCTATACTGCTCTGCGGTGACAAAACGCCTATCTCTTAATCGCACCAGTTTCGAGAAATAAACGATTTTCGGTTTTCTTGTAATAAGTTGATATCTGTTAATTAAGCATAGTGAATGGCATTCTGTGCTGGGCACGAGACCAGCCTATCGTATACTGGACGATATAGTAGAGCTACGTGATTTTTTGTTTTTTGACTTAGCATCTTTTATGTCCATATAAAAATGTATTTCCAAGTGAGTTTTACTGAAAAAACCGTTGATTAATGGCCCAAAATATGTAAATTTTCAGTTTTCAAGGACTCTCAAGCTATAGAAGTTACCAAATTTTGGCAGCACTTTTCAGGTAAAAAAATTTGCCTCAGAAAACAAGTTACCCTGACCTCCTTCAACTGCAAATAACTCTAGATAGATGGGTATTTTTTCCACAGAAAGAAAGACAAATGAACAAGTTTTAGAATTATACCAATAACTCAACATGCTCAAAACGTGACGAGAGCATGATTCCACCGCGTCGGAACACGACATATTCTTATAAGAAAACAGAAAACAGCTCATTTCTCGAAACTGGGGTGAATAAGAAAACAGGGCGTTTTGTCAGCGTAGGTAGGGCAGTATAATGATCACGTTCCCCCAGCTAAGTGTTTATTGTATAGAGAGAGAAGAGAGCCGGCAGCCATGACTGTTTGTGATCTAGGAGTAATGTATGATAACATTATGCCATTAGCTGGGCCAAAACGTGGACCGGTAGTATGACTACTAGTAACTACTATACGCTCCATAGAATCACACGCCGAGATAGAAAAGTCCTACTATTTTATTGCTTGACGCGCGGCTGACTGGATTAAGGAAGGTGAGGGCAAAGACTTGTGGTGATTGTGTAGGGAAAATCGAGCTATAAAAACATATATATATATATATATATATATTATACTATACCTCTTTGATTTTAGGGCATACTATTGGCAAACACTAAACTTCTTGAATGTGAGGACATAGGAACGTGTGTATAGAGGACATATAGCGAGTTGTTTAACATTTATATTTACCACTTAAACGTTAATACATAATATTGACAAACATTATACCTCTTGAATGTTAGGACACGAGAAAATGCGTGTATCTCGTGAATACAGGACATACTATGAATTTGAGGCAGCGTGGTGGAATCAGGCTCTCGTCAAAATAATCAAAGTGAAGAAACTTGCATTTTTCCCCAGGTTTGTGGATTTGTATCATATTTATTTTTTGGCTCAACACCTTTCATGTCCTTCAAAGAAATTATTTCTGTGTGGATTTTTCTGAAAACCGTTCATTAAAGGCACAGAAAATGTAAATTTTTAGTTACCACGGACTCTTAAGCTAAGGAAATAACTCAATAACTACTCTCTCTTTGGCGGCCATTTTCTCACTAATTTTCCATGAAAACAGGTGACCCCCACCTACTTCTTTCGCAAATATCTCGACTTGTATTCAAGATAAATGGATATTTCTTTCATCCAAATAAAGACAA
>NW_004798666.1:5347-7993 GCF_000002075.1 Aplysia californica | reverse complement strand
GTGGCACAGAGTTCCCCACGTCGTATGGATACGATAGTAAAACACGATGTACGGATAGGGTTACGTGGTGGCACAGAGTTCCCCACGTCGTATGGATACGATAGTAAAACACGATGTACGGATAGGGTTACGTGGTGGCACAGAGTTCCCCACGTCGTATGGATACGATAGTAAAACACGACGTGCAGATAGCGTTAACTTCCAGGCCACGAGAGTGAAGTGCTGGGACGTAGACGAGTCGTGTGTCTCTTCAAACAGGTCAACACTGTAGGATCAAAGTAAAGTTGTTCCCGCATCCGATCCGGACAATGGTGATTGCCTTGTTAGTGAGACAACTTCCTGGGTCTTCGGCATAATACTGAAGTAGAGTGGCCAGTTCCTTTCCACGCAGCCTTTACTTCCCCAACTCGACATCAAGTACCTATTACTGCTGGGTGGACAGGAGGTGGTGAAAAAAATTCGTGTCCGAACTGAGGATCTAACCCGCGGACTTTCAGCTTTGGGGACGAGCGCATTAAGCGCTCCGCCACCACACCCTCACCATACAAGTACAAAAAAAGGAAGCCATTATAAAAAAAACCCCAAACAAAACTAACAACAAAACGAAAACCACGACAAAGTTGACGTCCCAACAACAGGGTCAATGTCCTCTAGATGATGTGTTGAAAGTTTTGGGGGCTTTGTTAGCGCGTCGTGACTTTTCTAGTGGTGAAATGAAAATCTCACCACGCCGCTCTGACCCCATTCTTAACCCTCTCGTCGTAGAAAGATGAGCTGTGCGTTCTAGTTCTAACAATATTTTGAACTCTCTTGTTGCAAGACGAGTTTGGATTTATCTGTGTGTATTATCAAGATGTTTAACCCTATCATTGTGCAACGCGCTTGGATTTATCTGTGTGTATAAACGAGATTTTTAACTCTCTTTCTGAAAGACAAGCTTGGATTTAACGGAGTGTACTATCAACATTCTTAACGTTTTTTACCGAACGAGCAGGGATTTAGCTGTGTGTATTATCAAAATACTTAATTGGTCGCTTTTAACCACAGGGGGCTATCCCGAAAAATGCTGCTTTGAGAAAATCAAAGCTAAAGTTTTTGCCCCTTATTCACTTTCTTTTAAAGAGAAGGAGAATTTTCTCTGTAACCAAACAAATATATACACACCAACGAAACCAAACTTCTCCTACAGGTAAGACACTGACTACTTTTGGTGTAGGTCAAAATTTTTGGAAACCCCCGAAATTTGCATTAGCCCGCTTGTCCTTAACCCTATCCATACGTCCAGTTTTGCTATCGTATCCAGGCGACGTAGGGAACTCTGTGCCACCACTTTCCAAACAGGGAATCTACTCGTTAATCCGATCCGTACGCGTTGCATAGCAGTGTGTCAAAATGACTTTTTGAAGAAATACTGAAAGTTTCAAAGAGATCTTCGTACTAGAAGAATTCTAAAATGTGAAAATTACAACCCCGGGGGTACAGAAAGACCCCAGGGCGTACGGATAGGGTTAAAAGCGACCAGTTAACCCACTAGTCGCGAGGCAAAGTGGGATGAACAAAGGTAGAAAAGGAAGAAGCCTAGATCTAACTGCGTGAACAAATCCTGTCCTACTCTATAGCCTCGTTAGTGATCACAACTCCCCACAGGAAGCTACCTTTTCTCTATACACAACGGACTTTTTGTTCCTCATTTCTGGTACTTTCTTCTTTTTTGTTGTTCTTCATTTTTTCTATTTTATTCTTTTTTTGTGTTGTTCCTCGTTTCCGGTAATAATTTTTCCTTTAAAAAAATGTATTCCTCATTTCTGGTTCTTTATTCTTTTTTGTTGTTCCTCATTTCTGGTATTTTTTTCTTTAAAAAAAAATGTATTCCTCATTTCTGGTTTTTTATTCTTTTCTTTGACCCTGATTTATATCGATTTGTTCTTTTGTTGCTCCTCATTTCTGGTAATTTCCGAATATACAATAACGGTTTTTCGTTTCTAATGATTCAGATTTACAAGTGCATTCTGTCAAGGTTATTAACCCACTAGCAGCAAGATACAGTTGGATTAAAAAGAGTGTGGATCTACTTCCCAGATTCTTAACCCATTTGTGGCCTCATGGACTGAGCCACATGGTTAACCCTCTTGTCGTGAGGATTTAGCAGAGTGCAGAGATCAGGTGAGCTTTTGTCCAATTTGTTGATTTTTGTATTTCATTGCAGTAAAAATTGAGGGCGTCGGTGGCCTAGTAGTTAGGCTACCGGACTCGTAATCGTAAGGTTGCGGGTTCGGGGGTTCGAGCCCCGGGCCTGACCTTGTGTCCTTAGAAAAGACACTTTACACAAATTTTCCCGACTTCACCCTGGTGAAAATGGGTAAACAGCTATACACAGTGAAAGATCCTGTCAGTTTGTTAGTGTTTGAGCGCTTAACCAGCTGCTTGCACTGTATACTTCCCGGGAAGCTGAGAATATTTCTGAGTGTTCTATGGTCTGCTGGGGTAATAATATAGTGTAAAACGCACAGAGCTTGCATTCGAGTTGGGACATGCGCTCTACAAAAGCTATTTATTACAAATACCACAAAAACTGACTATGTGAGCACACAATATATTGCTCTCCCAATCCCCCCCCCACCTCTCTTCCCTTTTCTTCACCCCCAT
>NW_004798666.1:0-1653 GCF_000002075.1 Aplysia californica | reverse complement strand
AGACAGAGAGAGAGACAGAGAGAGAGACAGAGAGAGAGACAGAGAGAGAGACAGAGAGAGAGACAGAGAGAAGAAGAAGAAGAAGAAAAAAGGGAGAGAGGGGTGGTGGAGACATTCACGATTTTCCCGCTATTCACAACTATTCGAGTATTCGAAGTGTGACAGAGGCATTCTTTTTTGTTGTTAGATAAATATTATAGAAATACTTTGCCCTTGGTGGTGACGATATAGATTGATAAAGGAATAGTGTTATAAATAGTGGATATTGAATAGCAAATGTTGCAGTTGAACTTAAAAGAATAATAATAGGATAGTAATATGGAGAAAAAAACCCCCAACAAACTTCGCAGAGCTATTCGAATCCCAATCGATTAATGACTTCACGCCTCGAAGCGTCGATGCAGGTTCGTTTCCACAAAATCTCACAGCATTTTTTAATAGCAACAATCTAAGATAAATAATTGTGAGGCAGCGCTGTGGAATCAGGCTCTCGTCAATTTTTGGACATGTAGAGTTATTATTATCATCTTAAAGCTTGTTCACTTGTCTTTATTTGGACGAAAGAAATATCCGTTTATCTTAAAAACAAGTCGAGATATTTGCGAATGAAGGAGGTGGGGGTCACCTGTTTTCAGAGGTAAAATTAGTGAAAAAATGGCCGCCAAAGATTAGTTATTTCCTCAGCTTAAGAGTCCGTGGTAACCGAAACAAAAAAACAAAACAATTAGATTAAAAATTCACAAATCTGCGGAAAAATGCAAGTTTCTTCACTTTGATTATTTTGACGAGAGCCTGATTCCACCGCGCTGCCTCACAATCATTTGTACACACCACAAGATTATTTTTTGTTTGTTTCTGTGTTTACTTTAAAATGCTAATCATAATTAATTTTGCACCATAAGACACGACATGTCTACAAACGCATTATTTATCAATGTTATGAATAGACTACCCATTTATAGAACAAAACAATGTTTAATCAACACTGACGAGGCTGGGGACAGAATAGAAATATGTGAGGCAGCGTGGTGGAATCAGGCTCTCGTCAAAATAATCAAAGTGACGAAACTTGCATTTGTCCGCAGGTTTGTGAATTTTCATCAAATTTTTGTTTTTTTGGCTTAACACCTTGCATGCCCAATAAAGAATTAATTTCTATATGGATTTTTTTTTTAAACGTTGATTAAAGGCACAAAAAATGTAAATTTTCATTTACCACAGACTCTTAAGCTAATTTTACCTCTGAAAACAAGTGACCCCCACCTCCTTCTTTCGCAAATATCTTTTCTTGCATTCAAGATAAAGGGATATATTTTTCATCCAAATAAAGACAAGTGAATAAGCTTTAAGATTATTCCAATAACTCTACATGCCCAAAAATTGACGAGAGCCTGATTCCACCACGTTGCCTCACAAATTATGTTTGTCTCGGTCAATGTCATATTCATCAATGTCACTACCGAGATTCTCACTGTTTTGTTTTTCGCTGCTTTTCTGACCTTTTTTGTTTTATGGAAGATTCACGAGACTCTATACTCTATATCGCACACTAATACGTTGTTTATTCATCCGTCCATCCATCCATCCATCCATCCACTCATCCATCCATCCATCCATCCATCCATCCATCCATCCATCCATCCATCCATCCAT
>NW_004798665.1:99079-101576 GCF_000002075.1 Aplysia californica | reverse complement strand
ACTCAGTGCACAAAGGTTTGTTCAACAGACACATGGGAATTGTATCCACTCAGTGCACAAAGGTTTGTTCAACAGACGCATAGGAATTGTATCCCGTCAATACCTCAGTGCCCAAAGGTTTGTTCATCAGACACGTTGGGGAAGTATCCCCCTTGGGTACACTACAGTTTGTTCAACAGACACATGGGAATTGTATCCCGTCAATCCCTCAGTGCACAAAAGTTTGTTCAACAGACACATGGGAACTGTATCCCGTCAATCCCTGAGTGCACAAAGGTTTGTTCAACAGACACATGGCAATTGTATCCCCTCAGTACACAAAGGTTTGTTCAACAGACACGTTGGGGAAGCATCCCCCTTCGATACACTACAGTTTGTACAACAGACACATGGCAATTGTATCCCCTCAACACCTCAGTGCCCAAAGGTTTCGTTTAACAGACACGTTGGGGAAGTATCCCCAATCGGCACACAACAGTTTGGTCGATAGATGACATGTGTCAAAAGTATCCCCTTATAAACACAACAGTTTAGTCAATAAGCACTTTGGGGAAGTATGTACCCCTAAAAACACAGCAGTTAGCTCATAAGATAAAACAATGAAAGTCCTCAGCCCATGATACTCATGCAACAGTTTGGCGTGTATTTTTATGGAGAATGTATCACCTTATTCCATGCTTTTATACAGTATGGAAAATGTATCACCTTATGGTATGTATTTATACAGTATGGAGAATGTATCACCTTAGGAAGAATGTATCACCTCATGGTGTGTATTTATACAGTATGGAGAATGTATCACCTTATGGTATGTATTTATACAGTATGGAGAATGTATCACCTTATGTTATGTATTTATACAGTATGGAGAATGTATCACCTTATGGTATGTATTTATACAGTATGGAGAATGTATCACCTTATGGTATGTATTTATACAGTATGGAGAATGTATCACATTATGAACACAACAGTTTAGTCAGTGGGTATTAAAATTTAGTGAAGTGTGTCCCCCCGTGAAAATAACAGTTTCGCAAAATAGGCACTTTGCGAGGATGTATGGCACTTTGTTACTCGGTTTGATCAAAGACACACTCCCACTACAAGATTGTGCTTGGTTGGGAGGCGCCACTTGTAGTGTCTACTTTTCCAGGCAACTCTTGGACATAGACACATCGGGGATTGTGATTGTGGCAAAACCATAAAAAAAATTTTTACATTTATTTTTTTTATATTTTTTTGTTTTGTTTTTGGGAGGGGGGATAGACATGGTCACTTCTTCCCATCAGCCCACGAGGTATCATGGTGAAGTCTAGGGAGTCTTCATTATAACTACATGTATTTGGAACGGGGCCATAGTGACGTCATAGTGGGGTTGGTGCTACGTTGTACTTTAAGCACTACACAAACAGGAAACAGCTGCATGGCTGTTGTCGTCAGTGTGCGCAAATACACGAGACAGCTAGAATAGGTGACAAAAGCTAAAAAAAAATAATTTAAGATTTAAAAAAAGGTTGATAGAATTATCAAACTCTAACAAACAAATCGAATCATTATATCGACGGCAGGCTGTTCAAATGCCCTAAGCCATAAAAGCAAGATCTTTCAGGAGAGATTAAAAAATAAACTGTTTCAATTCTTTCACAAATTGCACCTACATTATGTATCTTTTATTGCTTTTTTTTTCAACATCTAGATTTTGAATTTCGACAAAATCTTTCTCGAACTCATGAAATCGATTCCACAGATTATGAAACTGCAATTTCTCAACAACAAAAATACAGGGCTAAGTAGGCCTACATCTGAACAGTTTACCGACGATACATTTATTATTCATATCGTTAGCCAGCTGTTCAGATGTACAAAGTACAAACCCAGAATTTTAGCTTCTTTTTATTGCAATTTCTTAATCTGTGGTGACGGTTGCTTGAGCTTGAAAATTATTTTGTCAATATTTAAATTCTAAATGTCGATAAAATGCAAGAAATGATTTCTAATGCAGATAAAATGTTCAGAGAATATAACAGTACTCTCCCTCTCCTGTAAAAAAATTGCTTTCTCGGCTCAGAACAGTTGA
This sequence comes from Aplysia californica, assembly GCF_000002075.1. Lineage (NCBI taxonomy): Eukaryota > Metazoa > Mollusca > Gastropoda > Aplysiida > Aplysiidae > Aplysia > Aplysia californica. The sequence goes on along the minus strand of NW_004798665.1, from coordinate 99,499 downwards.
ACGGCTTGTTAACTACGTTTTTTCTTTGTTTCTTCTTTCTTTTGTTTCTTCTTTGTGGTGAAACGTCATTGTATTAAGTAACACGTGTTTACTTACTCGCATTCTCACGGTCAATGATTGTCTGATTCGAATAAGATCATTAACATGGCACCCGAAAAGGGACAAGGGACAATTAAAAAGGCATATGTTAAGAAAATCGATGTCAAGCATTTATGTAACCAGAAATTCGCTGAGGTGAAATCCCTTGGGTATAAGGAGCAGAGGAAGGCCGTGAACAACATGGCTGACAAAGGTGGATGCAGATGCCAAAAAATTACGAGGAAAATGTTGGCACAAAAGGAGAAAGATGTGCAGGATGGGCATCTTTGGAGAGAAATTGTTGAGGGTTTTTGCTCCATAGGGAGTTAAAGGCCAAGTGGT
>NW_004798665.1:95144-96875 GCF_000002075.1 Aplysia californica | reverse complement strand
TAGGGGGGCGAGGGGGCGGGTAGAATACCTTGTAATACTCCCCAGGGCAGTGCTACTGATTGAAGTGTCTTTAGGCCATTCCCAAAGGGGGGACATTAACATGTTCTTATGCACAGTAGAATTGTAAATGGCTGATCATCAATGTTATGCTCATAACTGTGCTTGCACTGCAACAGGGAACAGTCGTTTTTTCTTTGCTCATCCTCACTACCGTTTTTTTCCCTCTACTTCTTTTGTATGTTTGTCACCCTCTTGTGACCCGTTGTTTCCGGGGTGCCTTGATAGTCGAAGCAGACTTTGTGCTGTGAAACTAGAGAGGTGAGCAGAGTAAGCCTGATTCCCTGTATGGACTTCTCTGTTGACATCCACCCATTGGCGCTCATATGACCTTAAACAGTTGCAAGCGCCGTAACAACTCTGCTAAAACTAATAAGAATATCTTGTAACAGCAATTTCTTCCTAATTCCTCACAACACGCTTCCTTGGTCAGCAATGAGGAATACGATACCAAGGGACGTGACTCAGCTTAAAGCATCCTTGATCTTTCTGTCCTAGTGAGTTATCTCCTTTGTATGGTTCAGAAACGTTCAGAGTTGATTTGTGAGACGGCGTGGTGGAATTAGGCTCTCGTCAAAATAATCAGTGTAGAAACTTGCATCTTTCCACAGGTTTGCGAATTTAAAAAAAAAAATTTGTTTGGCTCAACACCTTTCATGCCCATTAAAACACTCATTTCTGTGTGGATTTTTCTGAAAAACGTTGATTAAAGGCACAAAAATGTAAATTTTCAGTTACCACGGACTCTTAAGCTAAGGAAATAACTAATGTTTGGCGGCCATTTTCTCACTAATCTTACGTCTGAAAACAGGTGACCCCCACATCCTTTATTCGCAAATATCTCGATTTCTATTCAAGATAAATAGATATTTTTCTCATCCAAATAAAGACAAATGAGCAAGCTGTAAGATGATACCAATAACTCTACATGACCAAAAATTGACGAGAGCCTGATTCCACTACGCTGCCTCACATTTCATGACTGCATCAGGCACCGTTCACGAAGGTATCGTGTGCAAGTTGGACACGTTGAAGGTCTGTTTGCGGTCCAGAATCGTTAAGAGTAGGCTTCTGCCACAAACCGGTCAAAATTCAAAATTCCTTACCAACTGAAATATTTTAATGTGTCCCGCACGCTCATAGGATTTGATGTACTTGGGATTTTTTTTTCAAGCATATGTGTTTAATCGTGGAGAAAACATGCGTTTTTCAAGATAAAGAAATCGAAGAAAACCAAGTTTCTGCCTGTTGAGACATTTTTATCGTTTTCGTTTTGGCTCAAAAACGTTTATATCCATTTGAAATACATTTTTATGTATGGATTTCGCTGACAAAAAAAGCATTGATTAAAAGGGCCGTGGGGGGGGGGGTAAATTTGCAGTTTCAAGAACACTCAAGCTTTGGAAATCACCAAAGTTCGGCGGCAAGTTTCTCATTAAGGTTGCCTCTGACACCAGGCGACCTCCACTGTCTTCAATCCCTAATATCTCGACTTCTATCAAGAAAGATAAGCGATGTTTTCCTTCAAGAGCAAAAGAAATTAACAGGTCTAAAATTAAGATTATACAAATCATCTCATCTTTGCCTTTCTCACCCTGCACCAGGGTATGGGCCACGGACAAACACTTTCTCACCCTGCACCAGGGTATAGGCCACGGACAGAACACTTTCTCA
>NW_004798665.1:87048-95044 GCF_000002075.1 Aplysia californica | reverse complement strand
TAGGCCATGGACAAACACTGTCTCATCCTGCACCAGGGTATAGGCCATGGACAAACACTGTCTCACCCTGCACCAGGGTATAGGCCACGGACAGACACCTTCCACCTTTCTCTATCCTGGGCTAGCCTCTTGATGTTATTCCATATCTTCCCACTTTTCTGTTCATCGATTCCTGTGATTCTTCTCCAGGTTCCACGCTGTCGTCCGCTTGATCTTTTCCCCTGTGGGTTATTATACAAATAACTCCATAAAATTTGTCCAAACATTGAAGAGCGCCTGATTCCACCAAGCTGCCTCACATATGTCCAAACATTGACGAGAGCTTGATTCCACCAAGCTGCCTCATATATGTCCAAACATTGACGAGGGCTTGATTCCACCAAGCTGCCTCACATATGTCCAAACATTGACGAGAGCTTGATTCCACCAAGCTGCCTCATATATGCCCAAACATTGACGAGCGCCTGCTCCCACAGTGTTGTGACACAAATGTCCGCTATTGTCACCTGCTCTCAAAACAACAAGTAACTAAATAACTAACAATGAAGATAGTGGTCTTGATTACTTTATATTTTATTTGTTAATCATAAAGAAATGCACTATATGTACATACTGCTTACATTCGTACTTTGAAGAACAAATTTTAATATTAATATTTGAGGCAGCGTGGTAGAATCAGGCTCTCGTCAAAATAATCAATGTGAAGAAACTGGCACTTTTCAGCAGGTTTGTGAATATTTTTCCATTTTTTTTATTTTTTTTTGCTAAACACCTTTCATGCCTATTAAAGAACACGTTTCTGAGTTGATTTTACTAAAAAAAAGTATTGATTAAAGGCACAAAATGTGTAAATTTTCAGCTACCACGGACTCTTAATCTAAGGAAATGACTTATCTTCGACGGCCATTTTCTCACTAATTTTACCTCTGAAACCAGGTGACCCCCACCTCCTTCATTCGCATATATCTCGACTTACATTCAAGATAAATAGACATTTTTCTCATCCAAATAAAGACAGGTGAAGAAGCTTTAAGATGATATCAATAACTCTAAATGCCGCAAAATTGACCAGAGCCTGATTCCACTCGTCACGTCACATATTTGACAGTCTAAGTAGTCTAAATCCCTAAAAAATGTTTTAAAAAACATGTAGACGTAATACATTCAATTTATTTATTTCTATACATAATATATTACTCGTATTATAGATATAACACGATTTTCACACTATTTAATTTTTATTTATTATATAACGTATTGAATGGTAATACACTCACATTTTTATTAATCTTTGTTAGGAAATTTGAGTTACAATGGTAAAAATACATGCAAAAAGTACATAACTAGAAATACATGCATACATACATAGCAGGGGCGGCTCGTGGGGCTAAAAAGTGGACGTGCACAATTAAGCTATCGCATGCTGAAGATAGTCACGGACATAGTAGATGAGACGGTGTATACTTTTAGGATCTTTGGGTTGGTGAGGGAGGACCTCGTGCTTTAATTTTTATTATTTTTACTTGTCGCTTTGATTTCTAGTATTAAATTTGTTAGCTAAACATCAATTTCGTTCATCCTGTATTGGAACTGAACACTCAAGTAATAACTTTCACTACTCCACTACAAAACCATTCAAAGGTACAACTTATAGGACGGTCACGTTCACCTCCCTCAGGTTCACGGTCACAGAGTCACTTAAAATAGAGGCAAGACAGACAATGAACCAATCACAAATCACTTGAGCACTTCGCTGGATTGCTCCTGGGCTGACATAATATTGGCAAAGAATAGCGTACGGTCTATTGCTTTTATTTTTAGACTGCCTACTGTGGGCTATGTTTCGGCACTGTTCGGCAGGAGAACATTTGAAATGTGCCGTCGTATAATAGTAATGTACCGCCAAACTCGCTACCAGTGTCGTCATCGCTTGGGTTATCCCCAAGAGCGATTATAGGTCATGTTACACTGTTGAATCTATTCTGTTTAACTAAAGTGCGTGGACTTTGGCATGTCATAGTAATAGTGGAAGTTTTACGGTGCTATGGACACAGAAATGACAGTTATGGCGCCAGTGAGGACCTTGTTTTGATATAATATTTGGCTAGTGTTTGTTTCAGGCTTCTTTTATTTTATTATTGTGGGTGTTTTACGTAATTTAACATTTAAAAAATTTGGGCGGCACTGCACGACCGTGCTCTATGGACAAACCGCGCCTGATACATAGCATACATAAACGACAATATTACACTACCACAGAACAATTTCACAAACATACCATTGCTGGTCGCCACTATGCAGGGCCCTGGGTTTTGTTTTTTTTAGAAAGGGTTGTCGTGTCTTGCTCAAGGACACACCCAGTTAGATCTATAACAATTCTAAACTCCGTGGCACCAACACTTTTTTGACATCTATTTTAGAATATATCATAATATTTGTGAAAGTTCGTCACTTTGGTGGCCTAAAACTTTCGAAGCACTTAACTTTCGAATTGGAAAATATTAACTGTGGTTCAGATTCATTCAAAGGGTGCACAGTTATATCAAGGAGTCTGAAGTCAGTGCAGCTTAATTTTCAGTTTTCCATTAGTTTCATTTACAATGTATATGTAATCTTAGGAAAGTCCGTCTTCAAAGACCCCATCGTAAACAATTGAGACTTCCATTCACACGCAGAGTGCACTATACCCACAATACCTGGGCGATTGAGTCCGTTCATCGAACGGGTAACTCAGGTAGTTACTTATAAGTCTGAACTCACAACAATTGAGGCCAGATTTTGAAAACTTGTCTTCATTAACTTATATATATACTATATGCATGTGGCACAGCTCACCAATGACACTTTTTTGTAGCAAAACCTGTTGCAAAAAATGTATTTAATAATGAGCATACTTTTTGCACTAAAAGTTCTCAAAATATGCGTTCAATAAGCAAAAAATCGTGATTAGAAAAAAAATGACAGACTTGCTTTCAAAGGCGATAGTGCTCAAGCTGTAAATTTTGTAAAAGCGGTAGGAACCATAGACTTGGATTTCTTATTAGTATTTATTAAGGAATTTTCCTGAATACAGTGTACAGGTATTTGAAAAAATATTCATCAGTTGTCATAAATTGATATAAGTTAGTGTGCAAACGTTGGAGAATCTATGTTCAAAAGTTAAGGAGATATTTGACAATTAGTTACACAACGAATGTTGTACCACACCATAAGTCTGATCTAGGGTCTTTCTTTTTATTTGCGTCACGGCGAGGTGGAAAAAGCGGCTCCACAATGTTGGGGGTTGTAGAGTTATTGGTAACATCTAAAAGCTTGGACGTCTTGGTAGCCTTCATAAAAAGATGCCCATCCGTCTCGATCAGAAGTCGAGATATTTGCCATTGAAGAAGGCAGGCGTCACCACTTCTCAAAGGTAAAATTAGCGAGAAAATCCACTTTGAAAGTGAGTTTAAATATCTATAAAAAGGTGATGGGCTAAAAGAAACTTTTTAAATTCATAAAAACTGCCAAAAGGCGAAAAAAAAATGTTGATTAATTCAACTGCAGTAATTTGGCACGCCCCTGATTTCACCACGATGACCTTAACATTTGTGAGGCAGCGTGGTGGAATCAGGCTCTCGTCAATTTCGGGTCATGTAGAGTTATTGGTATCATCTTAAAGCTTGTTGACTTGTCTTTATTTGGATGAAACAATTATCCATTTATCTTGAACACAAGTCGAGATATTTGCAAATGAAGGAGGTGGGGGTCACATGTTTTCAGAGGTAAAATTAGTGAAAAAATGGCAGCCAAAGATTAGTTATTTCCTTAGCTTAAGAGACGTGGTAACTGAAAATTTACATTTTTGTGCCTTTAATCAACGTTTTTCAGAAAAATCTACACATAAATAAGTTCTTTTTAGAAATGAAAGGTGTTGTGCCTAAAAACATAAATTTGATAAAAATTCACAAACCTGCAGAAAAAATGCAAGTTTCTTCTCTTTGATTATTTTGACGAGAGGCTGATTCCACCGCGCTGCTTCACATTTGATTTTCTCAAAACTTAAAAAAATAAATGATGACTGGGGTGTCTAGGTAATCGTAACTTCAGAATTACGAAGATCTACAGTATATTTTTGGCTGTTTGAGTCCCTAAGACCCTGAGGTCACCAATCAAGTATACTGTCTGCTCTATCAAAATTGTAAGATTAATCTGGGTCGTTATCAAGATATTAGAAAAACGGCATATTAAAAACTTGAATTAATGTGAAACTCAAAATCTTGGACGTAGTTGAAGCAGAACACAGCACTACACCACAAATTAAAACGACATAATAAATGATAAACGAAAACTCTTACCGTGGTTGTTGAGTATTTAATTTCAATAAGTGTAGTACATTGTACGTTTCCTGCAGTGAGTCGACCAAGGCTCTGTCCCCTTACTCTCTCTCGTCCGATTGTTCCTCGATTGTCCCGCAGAAAGCCGTGACTGGCTGATTATATACACTTTCCTGAACTCCTCAACGCAAGAACCCCTCCCTGCACGAGATATCTGTGCCACTCCGCACGGGACCCCGCGCCCCGAGGAAATCTCGTTTCTTGTGTACACAACAGTAGTATTTCTCAAAACTAGTTACTGAGCAGATAAAACTTTAAAATTCTGAGCTATCCTAATGGTGCTGACGATGTGGACTTTAGCAAAGACGGCTTTATCTTTTCTGGTCCGGCTCACAGGTTGTTACATTTTCTTCACTTGCCCCATTTCAGAAACTTCTGTTGCCGGAGTATGACTGCGACCTCTGTATAGTCTTATCAACACTGCCACAATTATGACCAGCCCTACGAAGCCAGCCACAGAACCACATACAATAGCAACCAAGGAGTCATCGTCAGAAGATTCAGGAGAGTGGCCCGGGTCCACAGCGCGGTACTTAATGAGAAAACCGTGACCTTGCTGAACTTCATCAGAAAAGAATTCAATCTTGACCTTGGGTCTACTACTGAGAATTGGCTTCTTGTGGTCTTGACCGTCATTACAGAGCGTGGATCTTGAGTACTCGTTATAGACAATAACCACTCGGTCGTAAGTTATATAGTAAGTACATGTCAAGTTTGGGATCAGTTTGGGGATATCAAGGTCACGGACGCTCATCTCAATGACCTTGGTGTCGTCCTCCGATCTCAAAATGTACGCGCAACGTGAGTTGGGTGGGTAGGGGTCCGGGTAGTTTGGTGACGTCAGATCCTGATACGCCCCGTTGGCTGGCACTGTCAAGGTCAGGGTGGTGCCGTTGCAGCCTGTAATGGGTACAGTATCCGCAGTGAAGGTCAAGGTCATTTTTCGAGCCAGGTACTTGGTTAGATCAACCTGGAGGAACATCTCGTTTTCTATGCTGACAACTTCCGAATCTGACGTCATCTTTTGAGTTGACAACATATTTTCACGTTTGCCGTTCACCATCGAAATGAAATCTACTTGACCGGGAGGGTTTTCGTAAAGCAATATTGAGATCGTGAAATTAAAGCTCACGTTGGTCAAGATAACCGCCTGGCTCTCTGAACCGGAGAGAAATCTCCAGTAGCATACAGTGGGCCCTGGGAAGTGATGAGGGTAGAAAGTGACGTTACGAGACACCGTCTTATCGCCAAGATGGATGGTTTCATTACACGCTGTGTACTCCGTGTCTTGTGGGGCAATTGATGAGTACCTGAAGTATAGACCCCAGATCACAGGTCGCCTGACTTTCAGTCTGAGCACCACAGTCTCCTGAGCGAACGCTTGTGCAAACCCCCAAAATCCACGGATCCCACAGATGTCCAACTCCGTGCCCGATGTGTCTCTCTCTGAGTACAGATACACTGTCAGTTGGACGGGCCTGTCATCCCCTTCACAGAGCTCGATATATCGTAGGGTGGACACTTCAAGGGTGACAAGATGGCTTGGGTCAGCTCTGGTGATGTTCCACTGACAATCCAGGTCGGACATCATGTAGTCGGGATAGTTAAACGTCTCCACCTGCTGTATCTCGCTCGTGGCGTTTAGGATCAGCATCGAGCAAGATTTCTGCACCCAGTTTTCGGACGTTAGTGTTTTGTACTGAAATTCCAGATTGGTGTGAGGATTGGGCCTGTCTACTTCCAGCCGCACGGTCAGGTTGCTCGCTGCGTACAGCCATAGGTCGGGGTCTATGGGGAAGTAAGAGTTAGTCAGCAAAGGCTGGTGGGAGTTATGGTCCCCATCACTGGCCAGAACAGAGAGACGACCCGGAACGATTGCCGGCGTATGAGGAGTGAAAGAGTTTTCCATCCAGTAGAAGAATGAGTTGATTTCCCTGTCCTTGTCATAGGAGCTAAAATTTGTTTTAACTCCGATCAAGTCGTTATCATTAATTAGGCGCCAGTAACAGTCCGTGTGCTTTCTCTGTTGTACCGTTTCTGATAACGTGTAAGATGTTCCAGTGACAGGGGTGTAGACCCTCTCACAGGGCACGTCGCGATTAGCCTGGTACTTGATCCAGAACCCTTCGCTTTGCCCGTGGACGACTAGCGAGACAGACTCAAGCGGGAAGAGAGCCGTGTTGTTCAGGACGTTGCCGTTGCAGTCTTTGGTCAGCTCAAAATATTCTTCTGAAGGTCCGTTAAACACGGACAACTTCTGGCTTAGAACCAGCTGAGAGCTCAGATTTTTATCCATCGCTTCCAAAACGCTACAGTTTGCAGTGACAGCCTGTGTCAGGGTCATCATAAGAGTGTCATTTTCGCTGATTTGTCCAGCCGGAACCCAGGCGTATGAGATAGGAGCAGCCGGGGCTAAAACCTGACTGTTGATGTCACGTGATTTGACCACTAGCGTCAGACCAGTTTCACGGACGTCAGAGTGTTTCTTGTCGAACAAGAAAACGGACAGTTTCCGACCAGAGGCTCTGATTGTTGAGAAAGGAAAGGTACTCTCGGTGCAGTTCGCCGGACCTTCTGGCCTTTCACCTTCCAGCAGCACGACCCCTGAGCTCTCGTCAATGACCGTGACAGTCTGATCCGCACACGACTGGCGACTGGTCAAGGGCCGGTAGTCGGTAACCGTCACCTCAACTACTCTCGAGTCGGACCCGCTGTCAAAGGTCATCCCACATTCCAGGACATCCTCGATCCCGGAAGGGCGGATGCTCCAGTCCAGCACGTACCAATCCCCGAGGCCAGTGAGTACTTCAGTGTTGTTTACACTGCACGATCTCCTCTCCATGGGAACAGCTGTGTATTCGATTACAAAACCTTTAGTCTTTTGTTGAGATGTTATTGTAACATTCTTGCTGCCCGCAATTCTGGGGACATTGCGGCCTATCTTCCCACTGATCTCTACAACTGCATCAGGAGAAATAGTGACGAGTTTTACGTCGAGTACGAACCCAGGCGGAGCTGCAATCTTCCATTGGCAAGACACGGGTTCCATGAACATAAAATTCTCACCCAGATATCCTGGTGGGTAAAGCAGCCGTGTCCGTGGTGATGCTGTTAAAGTGGACCACCTGCCTTCCGAGCAAGCTGACTGACTCTGAGTCACATACTGGACATCGAGCTCGAAGCTATCTTCGTTGGCCGAGGATGTGCCCGCGGGGGGTGAGTAAGTGATGGAAAACGGCGCTCTCCCAAAAGACAAGTACTCAGCAAACTGACCGTCCTCCCAGGCAATGTCAGTCGTATCATATTTAAAAAATTGGCCAACCGGTTTAAAAGAGATCCCTCGGACAATGTGGACAAATCTTACTTGGACGCTCACGCCATCGTCAGTGACGACCACAGTCCTACACAGCACATCAGTGGTTGCGTTCGTTTTTGACGCTGTGAATCCCAGTAAGGTATGCTTATGTAGGTGTTGCGAGAGGCGTATCTCTTTTGGCCAACCACAGTTCTCTTCGGTTGAACCTGCAGCCAAGAAACCTGTGGAAAGATGTGCCTTTATCTATCTATGTAACTATATATCTGTCAGTCTGTCTGTCTGTCTATTTATTCAACTATCTCCC
>NW_004798665.1:82747-86948 GCF_000002075.1 Aplysia californica | reverse complement strand
TGTTATTGTTATTGTTAGCATTGTTATTATCATTATCATTAGGCCTATTATTGTTGTTGTTATTTAATGTGCTGAATAAAGGCTTTTGGTTTGGTCAGATTTCGCTACGTTGCTGCGATGACTCCAGAACCCCATCCGAGCGGGTGGTTGGATGGCGCCACTGGTAGGTCCTACTTCTTTATATTACCCCTGTTGTTTCAATCTGTCTGTCTGTGTGGGTGGTTGGAGGGCGGCACTGGTAGGTCCTACTTCTTTTCTTTCCTTTTGTTTTTGTCTGTCTGTCTGAGTGGGTGGTTGGAAGGCGTCACTTGTAGGCCCTTCTTTACATTCCCTTTGTTGGTTCTATCTCTGTCTTTCTGTGCGGGTGGTTGGAGGGCGCCACTGGTACGTCCTGCTTCTTTATATTCCCTCTGTTGGTTTTATCTCTGTTTGTCTGTGTGGGTGGTTGGAGGGCGCCACTGGTACGTCCTGCTTCTTTATATTCCCTCTGTTGTTTCAATCTGTCTGTCTATGTGGGTGGTTGGAGGGCGCCACTGGTAAGTCCTACTTCTTTACTTTCTTTTTGTTTCTGTCTGTCAGAGTGGCTGTATAGAGGATGCCACTGGTAGGTCCTACTTTTGTACTTTCCCTCTGTTGTTTCAATCTGTCTGTGTGGGTGGTTGGAGGGCGCCACTGGTAGGTCCTACTTCTTTATATTCCCTCTGTACTTTCAATCTGTCTGTCTGTGTGGGTAGTTGGAGGGGGTCACTTGTAGGTCCTACTTTTTTATATTCCCTCTCTTGTTTCTGTCTGTCTGTCTGAGTGGGTGGTTGGAGGGCGTCACTTGTAGGTCCTTCTTCTTTACTTTCCTTTTGTTCCTGTCTGTCTGTCAGAGTGGCTGGTTAGAGGGCGCCACTGGTAGGTCCTACTTCTTTACTTTCCCTCTGCTGTTTCTGTTTATCCGTCTTACTTTTTCCCAGCAAAAAATTATTACCATTATTGTGTCGATGTACTTTTCTTTACTCAAATAAGCAAACAAACCCCCATCTGGTTTTGTAAAATGGTCGCTCTTAAGCACAAGGGGCTATCCCGAAAAAAAAGCCATTTTAAGAAAATCGAAGGTACCGTTTTTGCCCCTTATGTTCAGTTTCTTTAAAGGACAAGGAGAGTTTTCGCTATAACCAAACAAATATACACGCTAATGAAACCAAACTTCTCCTATAGGTAGGGCAATGTCCACTTTTGGTCTGGGTCAAGGTTTCTGAAAAAACCCGAAATCTGGGTTAGCCAGCTTGTCCTTAAAAGCGACCTAATTTAAGTTGTAGGATTTCCTGTTTACAGCTGGATCAGACTTGAGACAATAGAAAGGAGCTTAAAACAATTTGAGCCTCCCCTCTCTCTCTCTTTTCTCACGCCAGGTGGGGAGCAAATATGGCCGCCGACTATGGTCTAAACTGGCGAACTGCAGTGTTTCTTTTTATAGAATCTTATGGGTCTGGGCCAAGTTGTGGGGGTGGGCAGGGTGGGGGAATGCACGCAAGGAAGACGGGGTGGGGCTGAGATGAAAGAGGTGGGGCGGGCCTTGGAAAGGGACGAAGGAGAATCATCATCATCATCATTGCCTTTCTCACCCTGGATCAGGATATAGGCCACGAACAAACACTTTCCACCTTTCCCTATCCTGGGCTAGTCGCTTGATGTCACTCCATGTCTTCTCACTTTTCTGTACATCCATGGAGAATGGGAAAATTAAATAAAAGAGAGAGAGAGAGAGAGAGAGAGAGAGAGAGGGAGAGAGAGAGAGAGACGGTGAGAGAGATTGTGATTACACTGTACTTTCAATCTCCTTGGACAATAGCCAAACCCCCCGGGGCAGTGCCACTGACTGAAGTGTCTTTAGGCCATTCCCAGAGGGGGGACATTTCTCGTTCTAATGCACAGTAAAATTGTAAATGGGCTGTAAAAAATATACACGCAATGAAACGTACATGTAATATTAGTAGATGTTTACGGAGACACAATGGAGTTCATCTTGAAAACAGGACGTGTTCAATCCCCTCGTAGACGTACAAAATTAGAAAATCGACTGATAGCGTAGAAAATATACAAGGCCTGATAGAAAATACTAAAGGAAAGACTAGACCAAAGTCTTGTTCATTGCACCTCAACCTCTTTATAATCAGCCCCCAATTTCACCACATGTAAGGACAAAATCCAACAAAGGACTCAATGGAACTCCCCTTCTGTGACGTCACACTCGGCTTGCGGAAAGTTAGATCACGAACTGGTCCCCTTTCGTTATCAAATAATTTTTGTAATTTCATTAATGGAGTACATGTATTGATTTTGGAATTGATCGTTCACAGCCTTGAGCATTGCGAATATGTATGTGTGTTTGTGGTGTGTGTGTGTGTGTGTGTGTGTGTGTGTGTGTATGTTTGCGTGTGTGTGTGTGTGTAAGTGTGTATGTTAGTTTTTGTCCGTGTGTGTGTGTATGTGTGTGACATGTGAGTGTGTGATTTCAAAGGTTGTGCCTTTCTAGTTTTCTATAACCGTATAGATCTACTTCTTTTTCTTTATTTAAGCCACAACATTAGTAACTCTCGCTCAATAAGGAGCAATCGTTCTTTGGCACATCATTCAATTGTGGATCCCAAAAATTGTTACTCAAAATTTGATTTGAAAAAATCCATGCGGAATGACATAAAATGTATCTCTTTGATGAAGAAATTTATTAAACTCATTATCATAACAAACTCGGCAGCGGTGCTTTGTCTTTCTGTATGGGACTTAAAAATAAGTGTGGGTTGAGATAAAGCGTGTCTCTTTACATCTCATTCTTTTGGCTAATTGTTCTTTCTTCGTTACGAATTCTCCTGCAGCACTGCCCCAGTGGGTATGTATCACTGGCGCGTCCTTATGTCTGTGCCACCAAGCATGTTCCGCAAGCACTGATTACACTTTTTATCAAAGATAATACATAACAAGATGGGCCACTCAGCCACCGAATTTTAAGGACACTTTTTTTAATAGGCCCAAAGAGAGGAGTGGCCCCTCTTGTAATGTAGACTCTGGTTTTATTTAACAATTTAACCATATCTATACCGACTGGGGCAGGTCCGCGATCTTTTCTTGGACAGATTAGGTGTCCTGTTTTTAGATTCGGGGTGATTTCCAAAAGCATAAAATCAAACTGAAGATGGGTCATCAACTAGGACATGTTTGCTACGTGATATTACCTGTTTGCGTTGTCAGTCACTATCTCAAAAGGCAGATCTATCGGAGCCTCAGTTCTCTCAGTATATCCTGTGAGGTCTTTACGTGGTGTATACACCGATTCCATAAGTCGGGTCTGATCTGTTTGATCTGATCCGGTCAGGTGAGAACGTCGGGACGTCTATGGTACAATTAATAAGCTATGGATTTACATTAACGCTTTCCTCGACGGGACGATTTTAAGGCACGACGAATATTTGTGTAAATTATCGATTATCATGTACTGATTGAACACAGCCTCGGCCAACACGGCCTCTAATCTTCGGCACTTATATTAAGTTATATATGACCTAATTGTGTTGCAAGTGCCGTAAAACACTTACTAAAACTAAACTGTACGTTATGATGATAACTTGGCTGTTGAAACTGTCCCAGTGGTTTTATGCATCCCACATAATTTAGCAAAATTTGATCGTTTTTGGCATAATTTCTGATTATTTTTCCTTGTCATTCTTTGTTAAAATGAACAGAATCGCATAATTTCACATTTTTGGGTTCAGTTTGCCTAATTTCAAAAATGTTCTTGCATAAAATGACGAGGACACTGGTACACAGCAGTACAAGCAACAACAGCTCTCCCAGATAATTGAATAATTAAAACCAACAAAGATCAACAAACAATCAGGTCAAACAGCAACAAACTAACAAACACACAAACAATCAAACGCACAAACATACTTATAAACAAATAAACAACAACGATATGAACTCACCTGTTGTGATCAACTCTGAACAGGCGGTTCGTGCAAGGCAATTAAACAAGGGACATAATCCATGCTTTGCTAATAAGATGTTTGAAATAAGATTTGTGTCCCCTGTGTATAAAACAAGACCTTGCCAGACTCCATAGGCATAAGTTTGTTGGTGCGTGTGTGTGTGTGCGTGTGAGTGTGTGTGTGTCTGTGTGTGTGTGTGTGTGTGTGTGTGTGTGTGTGTGTGTGTGAGA
>NW_004798665.1:76093-82647 GCF_000002075.1 Aplysia californica | reverse complement strand
GTGTGTGTGTGTGTGTGTGTATGTGTGTGTATGTGTGTGTATGTTTGGTTGGGGGGTTTTTGTGTCTATGTGTGTGAGTGTGTGATTTCAGAGGTTGTGCCTTTCTAATTTTCTATAACCGTATACTTCTTTTTCTTTATTTAAGCCACAACATTAGCTACTCTCGCTCAATGGGGAGCAATCGTTCTTTGGCACAACATCATTCAATTTTGGATCCCAAAATATGTTTAGCAAAATTTGATTTGAAAAAATTCCATGTGGAATGAGATAAAACTTATCTTTTTGATGAAGCAATTTATTAAACTCATTATCTCGACAAATTTGACAGCGGTGCTTTGTCTTTCTGTATGTGATAAAAAAATAAGTGTGGGTTCAGATAAAGCGTGTCTCTTTACGTCTCATTCTTTTTGAAAATTGTGTCACGACGTGGTGGAATCAGACTCTCGTCAATTCTTGGGCATGTAGTGTTATTGGTATCATCTTAAAGCTTGTTCATTTGTCTTGCTTTGATGAAAAAAATATCCATTTGTCTTTAATAGAAGTCGAGATATTTTGGAATAAAGGAGGTGGGGGTCACCTGGTTTCAGCGGTAAAATTAGTGAGAAAAAGGCCTCAAAAAATTAGTTATTTCCTTAGCTTGAGAGTCCTAGGAAACTGAAAATGTACGTTTTGTGTGCCTTTAATCAACTATTTTCAATAAAAATCCACACAGAAATGTGTTCTTTAAAGGACATGAAAGGTGTTGAGCCAAGAAACAAAAATTCGATACTAATTCACAAACCCGCGGGAAAATGTAAGTTTCTTCTTCACTTTGATTATTTTGACGAACGCCTGATTTCACCACGCTGCCTCACAATTGTTCTTTCTTTGTCGGTACGTATCACTTGCGCGTCCTTATTTCTGTGCCACCAGGCACATTGAGCAAGCAGTCGATTACACTGCTACTGTTTTATTTAACCATACCGATACCGACTGTGGCAGGTCCGCGATCTTTTCTTGGACAGATCAGGTGTCCTATTTTTGGATTCGAGGTGATTTCCAAAAGCCTATTAAAAACAAATTGAAGACGAATCAGCAACTAGGACGCGTGTGCTACGTGAGACTACCTGTTTGCGTTGTCAGTCACTATCTCAAAAGGCAGGTATATCTATCGGGGCCTCAGTTCTCTCAGTATATCCTGTTTGGTCTTTATGGGTTGAGTACACCGATTCCATAAGTCGGATCTGATCTGTTTGATCTGATCCGGTCAGATGTGAACGTCGGAACGTCTATGGTACAATTAGTAAGCTATGGAAGTACGTAAACGCTTTCCTCGACAGGACGATTTTATGGCACGACGAGTATTTGTTTAAATTATCGATTACCATGTACTGATTGAACGCAGCCTCGGCCAACACGGAAAGTACGCACAGCTTAGGGGGGGGGGGGGGGGGGGGGCTACACCTGGAGGCCCTCTCACGTATTACTGGACTGAATTTTACCAAATTTAACACATATAACAAGCATAGTAAGGAGTCTTAAAATCCGCAATCAAATTTGAGAAAAAAGTTTCGTTTCCATGGATACGCCACCATATTCGATTTTATTGACATGTCTTACGTAATGAATACCGCACTTATTGCCCATGGAAATTGATTGTTTTTTTGCATGCGTGTTCACAAATATTAGATCTAGAAATTTGTCTGTTGTTTTTTTCCTAATCGAATTAGAAAATTTTTAATGAATGTTTTCCTGAGGTAGCATTCAAGTTTGCGAAAAATCCGTGAAAATCCACACTCCAGACACCACAAACAAAAATATATTCCATATATCAAAAATTCAACAGACATATATTTAGTATTACCTCTTTTCTTCATTCTGTGAAAATTTTATGAAGGTTGGATGACAAATAATGGAGTTATTTTAAAAAAGTATAGAGGAAAGTCGCATTTTGAGAAAACGGCCGATAAAGAAAAATAAAATACTGACTTTATGAGCAATTGGCGGTTACAAACATGCCCGGTACGGGAAAAAATACGGTTTTGGGGGGTTCTTATGCCATGAAATAGCTGTAGGAGAGGCTGAGAGAGCTAAAAATGCCTACAACTCAAATTCCATGATTTTGAGCCGAATTTTGATTTTGGGGGTGTACCCCCCCCCCCCCCTAAGTTATTTTTTGGGAGCTAGAAGAAAACGTTCTATATACCAGTTCCTAGTTCCTACTGTTATCAGATATCTAGTAGATCAGAGACAGAGAAGTTTCTGAGAGAACGAGGGAGCAGGACTTTTAGGTGCGACATAGTGGAGCGTATGTGAGAACAACATTCCCTTTGTTCGCCATTTTGAATATTTTGTTGTTTGTAATGCTGTTTTGGTTCAACTTTTAAAACTATTTTAACAGCCCTGTGGGACATATGAAATGGGGAGACAAAGGTTGGGGGGAGGAGGATTGGGGGGAGGGGGGGGGGTGATCACTTACTGCCCTAACCTGGACAATGAAAAGGATACACTACAAAAAGTTGTGTTATGAGATAATGGGGGAGGGGGAGGGGGGGAACTAGCTACCCCAGCGGGTGTCGTGTCACTCAAACGTCACTTCCTCTTTAGAGCAGACGTGACACTTGATTCTTTACTCACCTTACCTGAACAGAACATAGAGGAAGAAGTCTGTCGCAAGTATAATGTTTTCTCTCTTACAATTCCGTTTCAATAAACAACTAAGTATATTACCAACCTCCCTCGGTATTGGAACAGAAGAGTCATAGCTTTGTTAAAAACCCATAGCCTTCCATTAAATAACAATCTCTATCTGTGGAAATTAACTAATTCGCCTTTATGTGAGATGTGTAACTCTCATGAAACTGAAGATGAATTTCACTTTATTTTCTATTGTTCACACTTTGTCCATCAAAGGAAATTGTTAATCCCTCCCAGCCTGACTCGTCCCAGTGACAGAAATATGCAATGTTTTACTCATGATAAGAGATATGTGCACAACCTGTACTTATTCATTATGGAAACTTTATTTATCAAATTAGTGTTTTGTGTGATGTGATGTGGGCCAATGGCATTAAACACTGAATAAACTTACTTACCTTACATACTTAGTCTTTGGTTAAACGTTTCCACGAGTGAATACAACTATATGTAGCAATTTCACAAGTAGAATAAATCATGTTATAACGAGTGTAATAAATTGTCTATACCTTGCTGATATCTGCA
Organism: Aplysia californica; assembly: GCF_000002075.1. NCBI lineage: Eukaryota > Metazoa > Mollusca > Gastropoda > Aplysiida > Aplysiidae > Aplysia > Aplysia californica. The sequence goes on along the minus strand of NW_004798665.1, from coordinate 79,446 downwards.
GGCGAAATAGATCCGGACTAACAAAGTTTAATTTTAATGACCAGCTAGCTGGACAAGAGGATGCACTCAAGAGTCTCACATGAAAACAAAATATTTCTGTCCGTCGGAGTCACAATGGGGATGGGAATTTTCCTTTGTTTTTAGCCATGCTAATTTACATGTTGTACCATCCCTATGTCTCTCTCCGTGATGTGATGTCGGCCAATGGCCTTAAACACTGAATAAACCTTTTTACTTACTTTTCACGAACAAAACAACAATACGGTAAGCATAAGCAAAGCAAGCAGAAAACGTACGATTCAAAAGTTGAAAAAAAAAGTTATCATGAGAATAGAGATGACTTTGGTTTTCAACTTTGCGACCAAAAACTAACCAAAGGCTGGGAGTCTTTTGCAAACATAGACTTGCTAGCATTGCACTAAAAAAATACATCGCCGCACTTTGGCTCAATCCCAGTTCACTATGGTGCGCACCATTTGACTCAATTTTGAACAAAATTATTAAGGCCAACGCAGAGAGTTGTGCCTTCTCTCTACACTTCTAGATTTTTTCTCGATCTATATGGACACTGGAAGACTGGAGTTTTGCGCTTCATTTGGGCGCATACGGTGTGCCTGATTTGCCAAGACGTTTTTACAGATGGCAAAGGGCGGTTGCCATAACATTGCACGGTCTACGAATATCATAATGCAAATCAGTACTTTCTTTACAGAAGAATATAATTCGCGGAGTAATTTGTGCAAAATATTAATGCTTATATTTCACGAGTAAAATATAAGGATTTATTTTACAGGAAGTGCAATACTAAAGCAACTCCAAGTATGGTATAAAATGTCATACAATATTGTAAGAACTGATAGATAGATAGATAGATAGATAGATAGATAGATAGATAGATAGATAGATAGATGTTTATCTCTTATGTAAATAATATATTTAAAAGTATTTATTATGCATAGACCTGGATGGTATCCAACAGACAGGCTTTACACTATGATAAGACCAAAACAAATGTGAGGCAGCGTGGTGGAATCAGGCTCTCGTCAATTTTTGGGCATTTAGAGTTATTGGCATTATTTTAAAGCTTGTTCACTTGTCTTTATTTGGATGAAAAAAATATCAATTTATCTTGAATACAAGTCAAGGCATTTGCAAAAGAAGGAGGTGGGAGTCACCTTGTTTCAGAAGTAAAATTAGTGAGAAACTAGCTGTCAAAGATTAGTTATTTCCTTAGCTTAAGATTAAGTGGTAACTGAAAATTCACAGTTTTTGTGCCTTTAATCAATAATCAATGTTTTTCAGAAAAGTTCACACAGAAATGAGTTTTTTTAATGGGCATGAAAGGTGTTGAGCCAAAAAACAAAAATTTGATTAAAATTCACAAACTTGCGTAAAAATGCAAGTTTCTTCACTTTGATTATTTTGACAAGAGCCTGATTCCACCACGCTCCCTCACATATGTTATGTAACACAAAGACTTTGCTGACACAATAATAATATCTTCATGGGACTGCTCACCCGGTTGTTGGAAATGAGTACGTTATTTGTTAAGGTGACAGCCAACAATTTACGAGATATAATTAAAAACAAATCGTTTATGCACTATTTCTATCAAATGCTATGAAACAGTGCATTAATACCCGAATTGTTGCATAAATGCCACCATTTTTAAGAGACACATTTCTGTAAAAACTGATAATATCATAATGTCTGTTATCCTTTTGACAGTATTGCAACTCACTACTTATAAACATACCAACAGAATTAATGAAAAAGCTGCAAAGACTCCAGAATTAAGATGCAACAATTCTTTTCTGAAAAGGCCCAGAAATGATTACACAACGTCATTGCTTTTACGGATACATGATATAAAACTGTCTGTTTCTTTGTAAAAACTGTTCTAAAAGTGTTTAAGCAGTATGGCTCTAACATAATTTATGATTCTAATTTACGACAGGGGTGCATTCACTCTCGATTTTTACGATCCGTTAATAAAAGATACATGTATCACTATGCCTTGTCATTTTTTTAAACATGGAGGTAGCGCTTTTTTAACAGCTACTTCCTTAGGCCTATAGTGCGGTCAAAAATTCGTGGTGCGACTTATTTTCAAATATCTCCTCAACTATCGAACACAGGTTCTCCCATTTTTGGACTTGTATCAATTTGTCTTAACAGATCAACAATTTTGTAAACACCTGCAAGCTTTATTCAAGAAAATTCATAAATAAATACTAATTTAAAAATCCAAGTGGGGGGTTTCTGCAGATTTTTAAATGTTTACAGCTGGGGCAATATTGCTTTTAATAGCAAGTCCGTCAGGTTTTTCTAATCGGGACATTATGCTTATTGAACGCATTTTTTTAGAGCCATTGGTGCAAAAATGTGTTCACTCAAACAATAATTTCTTGTAACAAGTTTTCCAAGTAAAAAGTGTTATTGATGAGCTGTGACGTAGGCTATATGCGTAATCAAAATGTGTGTGAGAAGCGGGAAGTGCTGTGAACAATACTATTTAACGTGTGACATAGATTTCAAGTATTTTATATAAATTTATGAAGAAAAGTTTTTTAATCTCACCCCAACTATTCTAGAAAAATACGATTTAATTAAGACAAATTGATGCAAACTTCTGAGCGTGCGAAGTATGGATGACATTGATTCTCCCGTTAAAGAGATATTTGAGGATAAGTCGCACCACGAGTTTTTGACCGCACTATCGTATGGAATTCCCTCCACCCACCCCCACTCCCACCCCACTGCATATAAGAGAAGCGCCTACTTTGGCCGTATTTAATTCTGGTTAAAACACATTTACACTGGAGGTGTAATCGGTAGCTTCAGTGATTTTATATTTTCTTTTTCTTTTATTTTTCGTAGGTACATTATACTCATATTATATATTATGTGTTTAATATTGTACATAATTATTGCATTCCGCCTAGTGGCCTCTGTAAAACAATAGACAAAACTAATCTTCCACTTGTGGGTATTCAAAACAACATCAATAGCCTTATCGTAAACATTTTTATGGTCGATTTTTAACCCTAGACAAAATTTTCTTTTAAAGAACTATCATAAGGGCATATATATATATACCTGCAACAATAACAATAATAACAGAAAGTAGCAATAATCTAGAAGATAAGAACAACAGCAAAAGCAACAGCAACAACAATAGTTACAACAATGATAATAACAACAACAGCATCAATAACAACAACACAACAACGACAGCAATCAACCAACCTCAGATACAATCATAACAAAAACAGCAGCAGCATCAACAACAACAACAACAACAACAACCACAACAACAACAACAACAACAACAACAATAACAACAACAACAA
>NW_004798665.1:72879-74236 GCF_000002075.1 Aplysia californica | reverse complement strand
ACACATACACACATACGCACACACACACACATACACACATACGCACACACACACAGACACACACACACACACACACACACACACACACACACACACATGGATGTAGGCCCCACGTGTCTACACACTAGTCCTAGTAGTGGTGTTGGTGCGTTTTTCCTGCTGTATGGCAAGCGGAGATTGATTGTAGATCAAGAGTCTAGCTGTTTGAGGTTCATTGATCACCACTAGATCTAGTGAAAAAAAAGAAGTATTCAACTGCAGATTATGAACAATTCATTCGAACTCGTTCGACAAAATCCATCCTTGTATGACGCCGCCTTACCACAAAATAAGGACACTGCTAGACTTTCGCTCACAAACACCACGGTCACGTGAACTTTAAAGTCCCTCCAATTTCCACACACTGCCGTAGTGCCACCGCCGTTCTGTCGCCACACACCGCTACATGAGAAGTGGCCTTAAGATCCCGGTACTCGAGAGCAAGGAAAATACGGGATCTTAGGCGAACTGGGATCTTAGCCAAATGTACAGGAGGAGGAATTCACAGTAACTCATGGTCAGGTTCAAATCTGTTGTACAACGATCTCCCCTTCTTGAAAATGAACTGAGCTGACTCGTGTGCACATTCGAAGTTTTTTTCAAAACTTAGTTTCTCCTTTTTTAGGGGGGCGGGGCTTTTAAAAAATACTGTGTCAGGTGGGAACCAGTTTCGTTGGCTTCCGGTGTAATAAGCCAAAATCACTCTATGCAACACAAAGTACCATAGTCATTTGGGCAACGCCGAAAGCACTATCAGTAGTGTTTATAACACAGACCTTCCCGCCAAAAAATACTATTTCTGGCTAAGTCAATGACACTATCCTCAAGCCCAAATCACTCTATGCAACAAACACACTATATAAGCCTAGACATTTTGGCAACGTTGAAAGCACTTTTAGTATCGTTTATAGCTCAAATAATCACGCTAAATAAACTACAGTCCCACAAAAATCACTACCATCAGAATTACGTTTATAGTCTTAGGCAATATATTATAATATTATACAATCATGCAAAACCCAACTGTTTTCAGCTTCCCACGCCTAATTCACTACCACCACGCAAAATCCACTATCGTTTGTTTATATTTTATAGCAAAGGGCTTCACGTCAAAAACACTATTTCGGGCTATACCAATGACACCACTCTTTTTCAAGCAAGATTACTATTTAAGCATGTTAAAAAACACTATCACGATCAAAGGCCATGCTACATAAACTACTGTCCCGATCTATGATCTCGCTACATAATATAAACTACTGTCCCGATCTATCATCTCGCTACATAAACTACTGTCCCGATCTATGATCTCGCTACA
>NW_004798665.1:70885-72139 GCF_000002075.1 Aplysia californica | reverse complement strand
ACATAAACTACTGTCCCGATCTATGATATCGCTACATAAACTACTGTCCCGATCTATGATCTCGCTACATAAACTACTGTCCCGATCTATGATCTCGCTACATAAACTACTGTCCCGATCTATGATATCGCTACATAAACTACCGTCCCGCAAAAAAACAACAACACTACCACCAGATTTACATTTCTTAGGGTGACGACAGAGAGGCCACCGAATAAGTTTCGGCGTATCGGTGACATATTATTCGCTCTGGGCGATCTTTCCAACGGTAGAACACTAAGGAGTCACTAAGGACTCATATTATTTTCAGCGCGTGTATAGACTGTAGTGGGGCAGCATGAAGGTGTACTGACCACAGTGAAGAGACGAAAATTAGAATGGTGTATGGGTGGTTGGTGGGTGCTCTGGTGTGGTTTGCTTCTTCTTTCCTATCAAACATCTATCGTCCTTATCTCCCCTTCTTCTTTTTTTATGTTTGTTACTCTCTTGTAACACTTCTAATCTTCTGGCGCTCATATGACCTTATGCAGTTGCGAGTGCCGTAAAACCTCTACTAACACACACAGAGAATGGTATGGGCATGTCACAAGATCCACAGGACTTGACAAAACAATCCTACAAGGAACCGTACTAGGAAAGACAAAGAGATGGAGGCAGAGAAGAAGATGGGAGGACAACATTGCAGAGTGGACAGGAAAGACGATGGGTGACAATCTGAGGAAAGCAGAGGACAAAGATAGATGGCGAGAGATGGTTTTCAGATGCAGCGGTGCCCCCACGGTTGCCCCAACCACGGGATAGAAGAAGAAGATAGACTGTTATCCTCTGAACTAAATCTAAATTTGACAGTTCAATGACAGAATGATCTTTACTTTAACTTTAAGAGCCATGTTGTGAACGACTGTCGTGTTGTAAATTCCAGCATGTTGTCTTCTTTGGGTGAAAATGTTTTAATCTTTAATAGCGTTCTTCCAAAATTAAGGAAGAAACGAATCCGCGTGCAAATGCTCGTACTTACTTTCATGTTGTTGTTGTTGTTTTTTTAACCCCAAAGGCGATTTCTTTCCTCAGCTTTTCTGTCTTTATTCGATTTGCAAAAAATGTATCCCTTTTATCCCGAGCGGGAGAGCGTTTGCATACAGCGGAAACGAAGACATTATTCACGCTGAAATAATAAAGAAAAAATATGTGAACAACTGTGTTTCTTGAACACGCACACACACAAACACACACACACACACACACACACACACA
>NW_004798665.1:68843-69988 GCF_000002075.1 Aplysia californica | reverse complement strand
CCACACCCCTGATCTTCTGGTAGGAAAGATCTACACCTAGCCTTCTCGGACAAGGGCGAAAAATCTCGAAGGGCCCGTGTGCAAGTTGCGCACGTTTAAGATCCTCTGGTGGTCTAAAATCGGTAAGAGTAGGTTTCAGCCGCCACCCGGGCAAAACTCTAAATTTTCTACCAACTAAAAGTATTAGGTGTGTCCCGCGCGCTCATATGACTTTATGCAGTTGCGGGCGCTGTAAAACCCTCTACTATTTAAAAAAAAAATAAAAAATTCAAAGAAGCAGGGTCTTATCTGGGGGGCACTTCCCAGCCTACACTCACACAACACCCTATCTTAGAGCCATACTTGAACATCGCAAAAAAATGTCATAACTTTTTACATATTCATACTACAAGAACAAGAAGTTCCTTATCATTATCATGAAAAATAAAATCCGGTCTAATTATATAATTGCTTTTATTTTGCATAGTGTTGCCGTCAGGCAACATACCAAAAATAGAACTGCAATTCCCAAAACTTCTCCTTGGTTGTTTCCTCTGATCTGAGCCATTGAATTTAAAGGTAGTTTCCAGCAGTCTGACACAAGAGGCAATGCTAGGGTGCCCTGAGCCTTACTTTGTTTACAAGCACTCTTTTGATATGAAGAATATCAAATCGACCTGAACAGTGAACAGCAGTTTTTGGACTTCCATTTCTCTACAATAAAAGGTAAGCTTCTCCTCATAAAAAAATCTTAGAATGATGCATAAATGCTGTTTTCATAACAAGTGTTCAGAGTGTATAGATGTCGATCTAACAGAGAGGCTTCCCTCTTTCACAAAGCTTTGTTGCCTCAGGGCAACACCATGAACATACAGTTGAGGAGGTGGCAGTTAGGTCACGTTTGTTATCTTGCCTTTAGGCAACAGTATGCATTCTATGGATGGATGATGCTTTCATATTCATATACCTAGGTATACTGACAAATTTACTCATGCTTGGGAAATTCAACTCACATGACTGCACTGGGGGCCTTTTCACGATGATCTCTGCTTTCATTGAGGATGATGTCTTGAAAATAATGTTTGTTATATGATGGCTATTATGCACAAATTATAGGCCTAAATATCTAGCTATCTAAACATTTTTTATTTGATTTTTAAAAAAAG
>NW_004798665.1:57139-68437 GCF_000002075.1 Aplysia californica | reverse complement strand
GGGAGGGTTGTTTTTTTTACATGAAGGATTTTAGTTCAATTTTGCTGGGAGACTAAATGCAAAATAGGTTACTGCCAAGGTTAAGCAGTCGTGTTTTCTCGCAGTACCTTTTGAAGGTATTTTCAAATGAAATATAGCTAGTCCGGGAACGTTGCCCAATCACGACTGAAGTATCTGAATATTCAGACATTTAAAAATCTCTAATCTAGCTCTAGAAATTGAATTTGATGCAAACAAAATGATTCTTCCCAGTCCTCGCAAAATGGCAGAATGAAAGCATGACGCCTAAATGTCGCAAATAACCCAAGGAGATTAAAAGTAATGGAGGATGCTCTGGGGGCGGCACCGCACGCCTGATAGGAGCCCTCTCTCGCGGCGGAACTGTGGTCTACCTGCGCTGAGCGAATGCCCGACTTACGCACTGAAATCTAGAAAAGAAAGAAGGTTTTATTCCGAGGTCCTTGAGATTAGGCAAGTCAATTAGTAAAAATGCCTTGCATCTGTGTTGTATTTAAGTGTAAGAACCGATATGATGCTGCAGTGGACCGAAGTTTTCACAGTTAAGTTGTTTTCCTTTTAAAAAATTTGAATGGAAGTGTTTTTATGCCCCCAGCAACACAATTTAGATCATTAACATTCATAAGAGGATGGCTCCGGCGCTACCTGCCAAGGCCAACCCAGGCTGAAAGGGATACAATATATACCCCAGCAGAATGACCGAGATACTCAATTTTAAAAAAAGTATTCTTATTCTTATATATATATAATTATTATGTGTATACATATAATTATTATGTCTGTGTACATATATACATATTATACATTTGTATTGCTTTCCATTGTGTGTGCAAATTAGATGCTACTGTTGTCTAAATGTAGATATCTAGAGGCTCCATTAGATTAGGAAATCAATACTCAACAACAATAATGATGAATATTTTCTATGTTAAAGAAACACCAAACCATATCAGATGAGGGGAGAGGGTAGGGTGGGGTAGATAAGAGTTTGAGTCTTGTTAGATAGAACTATACTCGGTTTAATTCTATTGTTGTAGTCTTCACCTAAGATCCCACAATCAATAATTCCGGTTCAGTTAAGATTCTGCTGTTAAAAAAGAAACCAAACAAAGCAACAACAAATGTTAATACACTAGAGTCATCACTAAGATAAAGTATCCCCCCCCCCCCCCGGAGTGTAATAAGGGACTAAAAACGCTGCTCTCCATATCATACTTTACTGAACAAACAAACAAAAACCTTCAAAGGTCATCCACGCTCATGCATGCGTTCACACCTCCAAAGGTGCTGTTGTCTCTTCTTTTAAAAATATTTGAAATCATTGTGCGCTCCACTTTGTGAAATCCAGAAACAAAATTATTGTAATCAATAATATTATTATTTATAGACCAAGACATACTGTTAGCAATCAGATAAAGCTGGCATCGACCCTCTGTTGTGTTTGCTATTCCTTACACATAAGTTATGGCACACGCCTAGAATCATGCTATCATAATGTCTTAAATTCAGTTTTAAAGTATATTTTTAACCATTTCTAATACTTAAATATTTTAGCATCTTGAAAGATTATCTTTATAATTTGGTATGTTTGATAATTTTATGTTACTTGGACAAGTTTACTTCTTATTTTACACATCTTTTTGCTTTTTAAACTAGATTATAACATACAACCCTAAAAGAATTGAACAGTCCGTATCACACACAGAATTTTTTTTTCTCCCTGTCATTATCCGTCAGCCCGTCAGTTGATCACAATCTCTCTCTCTCTCTCTCTCTCTCTCTCTCTCTCTCTCTCTCTCTCTCTCTCCCTCTCTCTCTCTCTCTCTCTCTTTCTCTCCTCTCTGTCTGTCTGTCTGTCTGTCTGTCTGTCTCTCTGTCTGTCTGTCTCTCTCTCTCTCTCACTCTCTTTCTCTCTCTCTCTCTCTTTTATTTAATTTTCCCCATTCTCCTTCGTCCATTCCCAAGGCCCGCCCCTCCTCTTTCATCCCGGCCCCATCCCCTCTTCCTTGCGTGCATTCCCCCACCCCTCCCACCCCCACAACGTCTTGAACGTGGCACAGCCCGATAAGATTCTAAAAAAAAACCCGCCACAGTTCGAGATTTAGCCCACACTCGGCGGCCATATTTGATCCCCACCGCGGCGTACTGCTCGTGGCGCCGCGAAGAGAGAGAGGGGGCTCCATTAGTTCTAAACTCCTTGAAACAACCCAAAAAATCTCGAGTTCGGGAACCGTTCGGAGAAATAGAGTTCAACTTTATTTTCCCGAAAGTTTGGAGAGATAGATCTAGTCACTTCGTAATAAAAATTATCCCAATACTTATCTGGCACTAGTCGATTTGTGAATTGTCCTGACTCAGTGGGGCGGCAACTTTGGCAAATTGAGTTTGGGGATCTCCAGATTGGGCGCATTTTTGGCAGTTCCCACCCCGCTTATGATCAGTCTTGATCTAGATAATATTATAGGCTATGTTTGATGCTCGGCGAGCAAGAGATATCAAACCTATCTGCAAAACATCAAATTATGATAAAATTCAGGGGGGAAGGCCCCCCTGGACCCCTCCTCTATATTCTTATTAGGGGCAAACCCCCATGACCCCCTCCCCCTCCCCCCTAGCCTACTCTTGGGGCCAAGACCCGCTAAAAGGCACCAATCTCAGTCTAGAGATTCCCTGACTGATTTTGCCAAAATGGCAACCCCTTGGGCCGGGACATCACAACTCGACTAGTAGTAGCTCTATTCCTCTCAGCTCATAAAACCGATACCTTCAACAACAAAAAAGAAGCCTATTACTTTAATTTTACTTAGATATCTAGATTCTAGATCTAGTAATACCCGTCTCTTCAGACGCCTCCTTCCCCGAGCTTGAAAAGGGAAGAAATCCGGGGAGTTCCGAACAACTTGTTTGCGTTTTTTTACGCAGTGGCTACGTTCACGGCGCCCTGAATGCAGTTTGCTGGCGCTGTTGAGGCTACGTTCACGGCACTCAAGCTTCGTTTAGACGGAGTGTCCACTGCCGGTTTTAGTCAGTGACTACAGTGACGTATATTTAATATTTTGGCCAGCTTTAAATGTTCCATCCCAGGAGATGATGGAAAACGAAAAAGCCTGGGAACCGACGCAGAGATAAATAAATGACGGGAACCGTTCTTATCATAATAGCAAACACCCTCTCTCTCTCTCTCTCTCTCTCTCTCTCTCTCTCTCTCTCTCTCTCTCTCTCTCTCTCTCTCTCTCTCTCTCTCTCTCCCTCTCTCTCTCTCCCTCTCTCTCTCTCCCTCTCTCTCTCTCCCTCTCTCTCTCTCTCTCTCCCTCTCTCTCTCTCTCTCTCTCTCTCTCTCTCCCCCCCCCCCTCTCTCTCTCTCTCTCTCTCTTTCTGTCTGTCTCTCCCCTTTCTTTTTCCTTCTCTCTTTCTCCCCCTCCCTCTCTATTTTCTCTGTCTCTGTCTGTCTGTCTGCCCCCCCCCCCCTCCTTCTCTCTCCCTCTCTCTTTCTGCATTAGTTGTAGTGTTGTTTTTGTTCAGGAGCTGTTGGTTTCTTACCGAGCACGAAACCTCTTTCGCACGCAGACCGTGACATCTGTCAGTGAGGAACAGAGGCCACGAAACTGCCATGGTTTTGGGTGGCCTGGGGTGGAATGAACAAAGCCGCTCTCGTGAGAATCACCGGATGCCTTGGTTTAGTGAACTACATCGCGCAAGTGCTGGAACGTCATGTCTTACCCTTATTTTCGTCAAGGTGTTATTCAAGTAGTCATCCCCATGCGAAACACGACATTTTCTCATAGGGCCAATGCCATTACAGAATTCATAAAAAACCAAATCAAGTCAACGTTCGAATAGTTACCAGCAAACAGCCCCGATATGAATCCTACATGTATGTGAAGTCCCATGAAACAGTGGCTGAAGAAAAACGACTTTGCCCCCAATTCAGACCCTTTGTTTGAAACTCTCTGTGATATTTGAAATGTAATGACAGATAAATATGTCCAAAATTTAATAAAATTGATGCCCCAAAGGTTTCGTGCGCAACACAAAGCCAATGGTTCCTAAGCAAAATAACAATGAAAACAATTAGTGTTGAGTGGAAGGTTTGTGTTGTATTTGTGATAGCTCTGTTTTCCGTTATGTTTGAAACTATCGTGGCAAAATATCGTAATAAAATATTGTTTATTGCAAAGACACAATTCTCCATTCACTGGGCATGCAATATAGCGCCATTCGATCAATATTGATACTCTTCAATAAATGCGCAAAAGACAATTTTACGTTTCTTTGATTTCGCACAATTTTGCCAAGCCTTTTTTAAAAGGTCAATTTTGAGTGACGATATCTCGGGCGTCTCTAAAAATATATTAAATATTAATGTGTCAGATGATGAAGAATTTATTTAGCTTTAAATTGGTATGCTGCATAAGTTGGTAATGCAAGGCTTTAACACGATGACAGGGTGATTACATTTTCAAGTTTCTTTTGGACGCCACTGTATAACTACGTTTACAGTAAGTTTTGTGCATCCAAACTTTAAGGGCTTTTCTCTCAAATTGGGCTCTTTCAGAGGGGGGTGGGGGACATAAAAATATATCATGCGAAAAGTTGTTAAGATATCGTCATAATTTTCGGTATACTGATAGATGAAACATTATTCCAGTGTAGTAAATAGTGACGTCAAAAAAAATCTTGAATAAATGATTTTATTATAAATCTATTCCGTTGTTGTGATCTGAGATTTTTGTGGTCAAAATATTCCCACATTTAGGACCTCGATTCTGAAAAAAAATTTCCTCCTACATCAAAAATGTCTAGTCCATCCTCTAAAACAGCCACAGAAGGCTGCAAAACCACTTAAATTGTAACATTTTAAAATCATTTAAAACCTTACGATAGATCTTTTAGAAATGTGTGCATCTATTATCTATTTGTGGTGGCCGAATTTTGCTATTCAAAAGGATTTTTAATGGCTGCATCGATCGACATGCGGTTTTCGCCAAAAGATTCTTTAAAATATTCTCCAGATGATGACGCCCTTTGTTTTTTCAGTTTTGAGACAGTTTTGCTGCAAAAAGCTAAATTTGTTTATTTCGCCGATCGCTTTTGTAGGCCGACGCTTCTGTCTATTTAATTTTTTTTTTAACCGCCAGGTTTGTTTATTTCAAGTCGTACTTCCGTTCGATACTATAGCAAGGCGCATTTTGTTTTGAGAGTATAAATCTAGACTTTCTATTTTTTTTTTTTCATCTTTCAAGATTTATTGCTCCATTCCAGTAGAGTGTAAATTTTAATACAGTAGACCAATGACTTTCAGCTGATGTTAATGCACCGATCATTCCTTTCAACGAAAGGGGGCCCAGCTAGTTTTATGACATTCCAATATGGCAGGCGTTACCATAGTAACACAAAAGAATTTTCAAAATTTTATTTCATGACCTAATTCTCCACTCTATTTATATTGATGCTACACATTGATGCTACCACATTTGTAAGCTTAGTTTCTTCTTCTTAACGAATTTCAAAATTTCCCCCGCATCATGCCTTAAACCGACAGTGGACACTCCGTCTAAACGAAGCTTGAGTGCCGTGAACGTAGCCTCAACAGCGCCTGCTAACTGCATTCAGTGAGCCGTGAACGTAGCCTGCCAGCTACATTCACGGCGTCGTGAACCCAGCCTGCAGACTACGTTCACGGCACCGTGAACGTAGCCACTGGGTAGGTTTTAACTTCCTAGTTCCTAGTATAAAAGCTTCCCCACCGATTCTCGGAATACCGTTCATCATTTCAATTTCACCATTATTTGATGTTTTGCTTTCAGGTTTGAAATTTTCTGGATGACAATCCATTTGCAACAGTTTAAGTGCCAATAAATTAATGTGTGTACTGCAGCCAAAAATATGATGGTTTAGCCGTCAAAAGCAGTGCATCTTAGGCATCTTGATTCTAGAGCTAGATCTAGCCTAGATCTAATCACCGAATCTATATATCTAGATTTAGATCTAGATCTAGATCTAGATCTAGAATCTAGAGATTTACTTGCGATAGTGAAACTGAAAGTAATATTTTACAGAGTCTGAGAAATCAAGCGGCTGACTCGATCTATTAGGGCCTAGACTAGATCTAAATCTAGATATAGATTCTAGAAAAGTCTATCTGGACGGGAACTTCTGCCTCTATTGTCTGGTGTGTCGAGTGAACTCGTCGAAGTGTTCTCTGTCAGTAGTCAGTGTCAGTGTAGAATATGGCGGAGAAGTCTGATACAACATCGCAGAGTCAGAGTGGCTCAAGCGGCTTTAGGTGAGTCTCGTTAGCCTATGTGTAGATTCTAGAGTAGAGTATCACTGCGTGTTAGTCTAGATTCTAGATCTAGATTCTAGACTAGAGCTTAGATCTAACGCAGTGGCTATTTTTACGGCGAGCCGTAAAGATAGCCTCCCAGGCTATTTTTACGGCATGCCGTAAAGATAGCCTCCCAGTGAGTCCCAGGCTATTTTTACGACGATCCTCGAAAAGCGACGCTACTCCGCCTCTCATGTACGCGACATGCCTCAATGACAATGTATTATTAGATCTAGGCCTATAGGGGTTGTTCAAAATATAAACTTACACCTCAGAGGGGAAAGGGTGTCTTTGGCTTCTGTAAGAAAAGTGGAAGATTGGGTGGGAAGGTTAACCAAATATGACACTTCTATGAGATGTTACGTTTTGCTCATGACGGGGAAGAAAAGGTAAAAGAAAAAGTGAATAAATGCCAGCAGTAACAAGACCCACATCTGCATGATCACTGCAGATCCCCGTTGTTGTTTTGTTTTTTGTTGTTTTGTTTTTTTTAGGGGAGGGGGGGGGGGGGGGGGTACAAGAGAGTGACAACATGGGCTTACTAAAAGCCTAAACATCAAGAAAACCGAAACGATGGTGATAAGCAGAAATACTCCAATCCCAACATGCAATATCAAAATCAATGATACCACCCTCAAGCAAGTACAACATTTTAAATATTTGGGGACCATTATATCATCAGATGGTAGATGTCACACCGAAATTAAAAGCCGCATTTGCCAAGCAAAAGCAACCTTCCACAAGATGAAACAGATACTAACAAACATCAATCTGTCACTGGAAATGAGGAAAAGAGTAATGAAAAGTTACATCGAGCCAATCCTTTTATACGGGTGCGAAGCGTGGACAATCAATAAACAACTGGAAAGAGCAATTGTAGTGACAGAGTTGTGGTTCATGAGATGCATGCTACGTATCCCATGGACAGCTAGAAAAACAAATGAAGAAGTCCTGGTTGAAGCAAATTATAGAAAACAACTTATCACGCGCATATATATATATATATAAGAAAACGACAGGCAAATTTTTTCGGACACACAATGCGGAAAGAAGCATTAGAGAACATTGTAACAACAGGAAAGTTTGATGGAAAGAGAGGCAGAGGCAGACAGAGGGAAAAGATACTGGACAAGATGACAACATGGCTGGGAGCAGCAAGAACAACAGACACCATTGCTGCATCGAAAGACAGATGGAAGTGGAGGTCCATGATCGCCCACGCCAGTCGGCAAGGCACCGGATGATGATGATGCAATTTCAGGGTACAGGAACACATAATATATATTTTTTTGCATTCAAATATCAAAATTTTGCTCAGTACGATTGACCATAGTATCTGTATCTACCATTGCACCAATTTTCATGCAATTTTGTTAGAGAGTAAGAAGCCTTCGGTTTTTTTAAATTATTGTTTGTTTTGCATGTTGGTGCTGTTTCCATTCCATGGCAACTTTCATATTTTCCGACTTATCAAAATTTAATTTCTTCATTATTTCTTCTGCCCGTATAATTTTTTTTCCTAAAATATGAATCGGAAAAAGAATCACCCTTGGGGTGAGCTGTTCCCCGTAAAAATGGACAGTAATAATATGAGCACATCAGAAAACAAAACACAAAAACTTTAAAAATGCGATCTATTAGATTATTTGAAAGAATCCCACAACAACAAGGTCCTAGTAAAGAACATAAAAACATTGAATTGTTTAAGTCCAGAATAAATAATACTAATAATAGAGGACATTTAATTATAGTGCCTTACTCTCGGTTTTAAACCAGCTCAAACATTGTTACATTAGCGTTTAGTCATTTAGTCAAATGTAGTATAAAATAACAAATAAGGTAGTAGCCTACAAGGCCTACAAGCCAAGACGGAATTAATAAGACTGAAAAACGTGTTCTACGTCATCAGTTTGTGACCGCCGTAAAAATAACATTTCAGTTAATACAATTTAATCAAACCTACCGGGTCTGTATGGTATGTCTGTATACTTCGTGACTTTGTTCCCGGTTACCGGGTCTGTATACACTTCGTTTCATTTTTGTCAGCTGGACTGTTGACAAGAGATTTATTG
Organism: Aplysia californica; assembly: GCF_000002075.1. Lineage (NCBI taxonomy): Eukaryota > Metazoa > Mollusca > Gastropoda > Aplysiida > Aplysiidae > Aplysia > Aplysia californica. The sequence goes on along the minus strand of NW_004798665.1, from coordinate 60,019 downwards.
CTGATGACAGTGGCGTGGCTCTCCAAGCGCAAGTGGCGCCATGGCGCCACCCTTTGAAATGGAGAAAGGATTTTCAAAAAAGGGAATACGATGTTCCAAAACTTAACAAAATATCACAATATTTTTTTCAAACCAATCTCTTATAATTCCTAAGTACTCCAGTCTTTAGTTAAGGTGTCTATAATTAGGCTAGTGGGAGGAAGGCGGGTAAGCCTCCCGTTGCCGGTCGCAAGGGTCTCCCCGCGTCTTTCGTTCCCTACGTCTGATGTCACCGAGGGCGCCGAACCCAGATTGGCGCTACCTGAACCAGTGTCTCTGCCTGAACCCATCTGGGTGTTCATTGTTTAGGTGTGACGTCTGGTCAAAATATTCAAAATGATCTATAAACTATTTGATTCAATCAGTTAAAAACAGGGTTTTCTTTCCAAGAATAGCAAAAAAGTTTTTTCAATACCCCATCCAGACATTTGACAGAAGACAATAAGAGATATCACCAAGAACATAAATCAGCTAAAAATACTACAACAGGTACTCCCATCACACTAAGAGATTGTACAAGTACTGTTGGGCCAAAGGGCCAAGATGGATTTGGCGCCTGTATGGTTGGGAGGGGATGGAGTGGTAGTTAGCCTGGACATGGCCACATGGCATGATTGCGAACTGTCTAAAAGTAGGTTTTATTTTCGCTTTCTAGAAACCAGAACTGCAAGGAATCAGGGAATGGGGTCATATGTCAAGACGCGCCGAGGGCAATAGTGCATGCGAGTTCTTGACTGTGAATGTGTGCTTTTCTGTTGATCAGTTGGAAGTTATTGTTTTGTGTGTGATTACCATGTGATGTGATTATGCGCATCTTGAGCGTTGAACTCTTTCTCGATCTATATAAAAGATTGTACCAGCAGCTGAGCACTTATCTATTCTTCTCACATGGAAGTAGGTGTCCCTATATCAGTATTAAAATTAAAAGAACAGGCGTATATAGTAGGTCTACAGTTTATAGGCCATCAATAAGTAGGCAATACTATTCGTTGCGATTTAATTTGTTCTTGGCGCCACCTTGAACTCTGGAAGTGAAGCCACGCCCCTGGCTGATGATGATTTTCATAAGATCTTTCGCCATTTATAGGCGCTAAAACACTAACATACTAACAAGATCTTTCGCTGTCTGTGGCCGGGTACCCATTCCCACCTTGGTGAAGTGAGGAAAATTTGTGTAAAGTGCCTTTCCCAAGGACACAACGTCGGGTCCGCGGCTCAAACACCCACACCTGCAACCTCACGATTACGAGTCCGGTAGCATGACACTAGACCACCGACGCAACAATTCAAGCACCCCTCAATCGAGGTCAATCTGGTTTTGGCCCCAACAATTACTATAAAAAGGAGTGTATAGGTTTTGGCTCCACTGACGATTACTTCTTGTTCGAAGCAATTACTTTAAGTGTTTTGATATGATGTTTGATGCGCGGCAAGTGAGAGAAAATATTCAAGCCTAATTGCAGGGGGCATGATGCCCCCCTGAAGCCATATTTTTATTAGGTCCCTTAAGTTAAAAACAAGTGAAATATTACTGCTCATATTGTACTGAAAAATAGCTTCACATCTCTCGCTCTCTTTTAGATAACACATCAATACCGAATCTTTTAGTCAGTGTCAAAATATTTCCAGTAACTCGTAGGGCCAAAACCGGAGATTCCCACTCATCCTCCCCCAACCTTTTAAGTCCAGTGTCAGAAGCTTGGTGAAGACTCCACGTAAGGCTAAAAAGTTACCAATCATATTGATACCCAGTGCACTTTGACCATTTGATCTATATATATATATTATATATATTATTGGGGTTTTTTATTACATAAGAATAAAATTTTATCCATTTGTGAGTGAGGCATCATGGTGAAATCAGGCGCTTGTCAAAATAATGAATTTGAAGAAACCGGCATTTCTACTGGTTCAGCACTTTTTATCGAGTTTTTGTTTTTTGGCTCAACACCTTTTGAAATGTGTCCATTTAAAAACCCCTTCCGGTGGATGATAAAAAGAGACAAGAAATTACTCTTCACACGATATGTTCCCACTAAATACAGAAATGTGAAGATCGAGAGTGAGGGGAGCATGAAAGCACTCTGTTTTTTTTTCTCTTACTACAACTTCCGTTTTGTTTCCTCAGATGGACGAGACAACTACTTTGGGCTACCTGGGCCGAATTTGCAAGAGCGAATCAAGGTCACGTTTTAGCCGTAAAGCTTAAATATTCCCATTTTACACATTTTATTCGTAAGAAATTAGAATTTTAACATAAAAATGATGTAGTAGGTGTTTTTTAGTTTTAGTCACCCATCAATTAACACAGTTTAGATCAATTTCAAGGCAAGCTTCGGACCCTGCCTGTCTGGGCCAACCAGGACTGAAAGGGAAACAACATCCGAACAGAAAGACTGAGATACTCGGTGAAAGTTTTCTCCCCACTCAGGAATTCGAACTCTGGTCTCTTGCGTGCGACAGCAAGGTGCTAAAACTGCTACTCCACGGACACTGGTACACTGTCTTTGTCATGATCAGTCATTTTTATGTGTATTTCTGAACTCTTGTGCTATCACTATCAGTCAGAAACCCTTGTCTCCTTTATCAGTTATAATTATCCCCCATTTGTCCCAGTAACCATATCAAGGGTCTCCACTCTGCGTTCACGACAGTTTTAATTGCTGTTAAAATTTAAAATCCCTTCTTTGTATTGTAAGCTACCAAGGTAATTAATTTCTTGCAATATCAGTGAACAAATAGGTTTTTATTTTATTTAACAGCTTTAAGTTTAAGCCTAATTGCTAGTAATTTCCCACACTTTGGACCAATGTAGGAGGTTTCAGAGCCCCCCCCTCCCCC
>NW_004798665.1:44442-55736 GCF_000002075.1 Aplysia californica | reverse complement strand
CAACACCCTCTTCCCCACTCACACCCACCCCTCAACACCCTCTTCCCCACTCACACCCACCCCTCAACACCCTCTTCCCCACTCACACCCACCCCTCAACACCCTCTTCCCCACTCACACCCACCCCTCAACACCCTCTTCCCCACTCACATCCATCCCCAACACCTTTCGGGAACACTCTTCCTAAACATCTTTCCTCTTTTCCTTTATTTAATACCCATCCTCAACACCCACCCCTCAACATCCTTTCCTTTTCCTTTCAATTGTATTTATTGATTGTGTTATTGTGTTCCCCACCCACAGGTCCGTGCTGTGAGATGGACATTTACTTGAAAGCAGATGACAATCTGAATTTCAAAAGGTGCCAGAAAAACCCAGGACACTCATCCTTTATTCCTCTCCATGAACTGAAGCCAGAGCACCTCCCAGAGAAGGCGAGACGTCCAGATGTCCTGAGATATATCAAACATGTCGCATGCCGCACGGTAAGACTGGTTGTGGGCTACACGTCAAAACACCGGTCGGCCGATATGAGCTATCCGTCTTTGCAGGGGACAAATGCACCTCGTGTTGGAAGCGGCTTCGTTAGAGAACTTGGTATGAATTTGAAGGGACGAGCCGCAACAGAGATCCCCCATGCCGACTTCTTTGAGCTGGAAGAAGATGAATTTTATGTTGATACTGCTGCCCATGTTGTCTTCAATGAAGAGGAAGCTAAACACACCACAGTGGATCTATTTTTTGATAATGACTCGGATAGTTCCACGGTTATTCAAGCAAAAGGGGTTAAGATGGATTCCGTTTCAGAAGACTTTGATCAAGTAATCTTTATTGCTCGGCTCAATAAAAAGGATCTGGATACGGCTTATGAGAAACTTATGGAGGTGTCACCTAGCCCGATTCCGTTTATTCCCAACTTTGCCTTTTGTGTGTCACACCCTCACGGTGTAGCCAAAAGAGTCAGTTTTGGAGAGCCAGAAGACATAAAAAGCCATGATGTTGATTCTGAAGAGCTGCGCCAGAACAGGTGGAAATATATCTGCTATTTAAAGGCAAGACATGGAATTGAGGAGGGGAAGACTTATTTCGTTATATTGTATTCTCTTGCGTTAACTCGAGTGTCCAAAAAAATGTCTAGTGCAGTATATTTGGAAAATTCAAGATTCCCTATTAAACGTCTCGTTGACAAAGGTCTGTTGATATGTCCTAGTGATGACGAGATTCGCATCATCTCAAAGTGTATTAAAGTAAACGATAACACTTTGGATAAGATTCGTCAAGACAGGGAGTACGTGTGTGGACAGGACGGTATGGAATCTACTTCGTCACAACCACCAGAGGGCAGCACAAGTGATAAGAGCTCTTTTGACTTCAGGGTGTTTGAATTGATGTTAAAAGCATTAAGAAAAGAACATTCTCAGACTTGGCTGCAGAACTTGTTTCGTGAATCTACTGGTAACAGCCAATCATTTGAACAGCTGTTTCCTGAAGATGATGACCATCCCACTGGTACTGTCAGTTATCGAGTTCCAACCTGTCCTGGGAGTTCCGGGGCCAATGTCCACTCCATGATAGTGAAGGACGGGGATGAACTCACGTTCAGTTCGCCCCATTCTCAAGGCCCAAAAGGCAAACCAGGTATAGGCAAAAATGGCTATGCTTTCTGTGACACTTTAAGTTAAAGGGATGAGCTCATGCAGGAGTGCAACATATTCGTACAGATAGAGAGACAGACACACACCAACAGAGAGAGAGAGAGAGAGAGAGAGAGAACCCGAGATGGTGAAATGATGCTGTTCATATATTTCATGTCCCAGGATCAGGTGAGAGCATGCTGTTATTAATTTCCATACTGCTGTGTGTGTGTGTGTGTATGTGTGTGTATGTGTGCATATTTGTGTAATATGTATGTATGTGTGCAGTTTAATTTTTCTACATTGTTTGACATGTTTAAATTTCTTTCCAGAGAGAGATTTTTAGATTACGCGTGGTGTTGAATGAAAGTCTGCTAAATTATTTTTGTATAAAACTTTCATGTATGTTCTCTTTAATCTTCTTCCCCATCCCTCTCATTTTTATTTCATTTACTCAGTGCATCCATGTTGACAATCCGAGTGCCTTTTTTTCTGTCTGCTGTAAATTTAGTGAAGTGCAATGCTTGATTATCAAAAATAAATTATGAACACCAAATCAAGGGGAGACAACCAATGATATATTGCTGGTGAGTTTTAGGTCAAAGAGTTGCCCCCTTTGTCTTACCTGGTGTGTAGATTGATCAAAAAACACTTTTGATTGGTCTGTGACTGTGATAGATCCGGCGTGTGGTGACGTCATGGACTCAGTTTTTAGTGGGCTCTACTGAAGCAGACGAGACCCGGTGTAACACACTCAGAAACTACCATGCAGTAAAGACTACCATAGTGGTTTTGGCGTAAGCTTTCATGCTTCTTCTTCCTTCTTCTTCTGGCTGGCCTCCGTTAGGATTAGGAGGGCGGCAGTCTGCCGCAGGCAGACAGGTAAGCGGCAACCTCTTGTGGCCTCGTCCAGAGTACATTCGGGCCCGGTCTCAACTCATTGTAAGTTTTCATGCCGTAACCACTACCGTACGTAGTGATTTTTGCACATGCTGTAAACACTACCCTAGCGACTTTGGCGTACGCTGAGAACACTATCTCTATGCTAAAAACACTACCGCTTGGACACCAGATTGACTACCCACGCCAAAAACACTATCATCATTCTTCGTCAATAAACACTACTGCGGTTGTTTTCGTGGTTTAGACATTATACTCAAAACACTATCCCAGTATTTTTAAGACCAGTAGATCTACCTTGGGCTATTATAACTAAGAGATGGCACCTGAAATGAGGGTTTAGCTTCAAATTTTTGTTTTATCCTTTAGTTTAGCCACTATTGTGTCATTTTCCCAAGTATTATGCCTCAAATAGAATATATTTCTTCTAAAATGCTTTTGAAAGGTAGGGATTGACTACTTCTGAGAACAAATTTTGAATTAAAATTGCATTTTCCTCGAAATCATATTTTCCTGTACATATTTTGCTAGAGTCAGAAGTTTAAGAATGGATTTAAATTTAAATGAAACTTGGCAGGGATGTGGTCCAAATAAAGCTAAGCAAGATATCACATGCTTTTTGAATATATATCTTATTTCTACCTAATGTTATTGATGTTTGTAAGTAAAAAAAATAGATCTAGAATTTAGATCTAAGGCTTTTAGAATTTTTCAATGACTTATTTTTGAAAATATTTTTTTCTAAAAAAATATATGTCTAGATCTTTAAGATACATGTAACTGAAAAAGCTTATGATGTCTTGACTTTTTTTAGATTAAAAAAACATACCAAAAATGGTTCATTTTCCTTTATGGCCACCGTTACCATGGCAACTGCAAGATTCATCCACAAAATAGATGATTTCAAATTACTCACAATACGATCCTTAATAATATGAGTGGTTTTTGAAGTCTCTATGGTAGTGAATTCGGCGTGAGAAGCCGAAAATAGTGGGGTTTGTTTGATTGTATAATAATAAAAATATTGCTTAAGAATATTACATACATCTGGTGGTTGATCTAGATCTTGTGTTTTTTGAGGGACAGTATAGTTTATTTAGCTTGATCATTGATCGGAATAGATCTAGTTGGTTTTTTTTTAGCATAGATCTACTTGAATAGTAATTCTTTCTTGAAAGAGGGTGAACTCATTGATATATATCTAGATCTAGCCTGAAATTGTGATTTTGACGTGAAGGCCTTTGCTATAAACACAAACGATAGTGGATTTTGCGTGATGGTAGTGAATGTACTTTACGTACATCTGATGGTAGTGTTTTTTGCGGGACAGTAGTTTATTCAGCGTGAAGGTCTGTGCTATAAACGCTACTACTAGTGCTTTCAGCGTTGCCAACATGACTATGGTAGCGTTTCTTGCATAGAGTGATTTTGGCTCAAGGATAGTGTCTTTGGCGTAGCTGGAAATGGTGTTTTTGGCGTGAAGGTCTGTGCTATAAACACTACTGATAGTGCCTTCAGAGTTGCCAAAATTACTATGGTAGTGTTTCTTGCATAGAGCGATTTTGGCATATTACAGCGGACTGTCTGGCTCTTGTCATTCTCTGGACAATTCGTGTACACTTTTGTTTTATTCTCTCCTGGGCTGACACTGTCAGTCTTGTAGCAAGATTAGTCCCAAACCCTTGTATGATTATAGTATAATTTATATTGTATTATTATAACACCAGCTGAGCACCCGGCTTTGCTAGGGGTCGACGCCTTGGTGTCACTGCTCCTACTGGTCTACGCTGCGGAGGCTTTTGACATCTACATTGCTGTCTAGCCTTTCACAGTCACACCTTGCTTCTAGACTATATTATTGCTTTAGATTAGGTCTGCCTTGATTAACTCCTCTCTTGATACATTGCTTTAGTGTATTGCTGTCTAGCCCTTCACAATCACAAAATTTTTATACGGGTTTCGCCTTAGACCATCACAAAACAGCACTAAGAAAATAATAATCCACGAAAGGACTGCTACACTGTAAAAGGAACACACTGACGTCTTCACAATCCCAGAGGCAGTGTCTATAGCTTGTTCGCTTTCCTCTGACAGCGTTAAGAACATTCTAGCTCATTGACAAATTTCCCTATGCCCACGAAACTTTGCATGTCACTTCTACAGGCTGGCGACCAAACAAAAATAATTTTTCAAAAAATCTTGACCCTGTAATAAAAAAAGTTTTTCTCTTTGGGCCCTATATTAAAAACAACTCTTTGGATGCACACACAGGATCACGTCTCCTCGCACTACAGGAAAATTACTCACCCGTCTCTTGAATCGTGTTTCTTAGGCGAACGTTAAAGAGAGGTAATGAACTGTTGCGGAGAGCTTCGCAGATTTGTTTCGTTTCTCAGTAGAATAATCACAAAGGCCAAAGAAGGACGGGAACTTTTTGTCAAATATATTTAATTTTAAATTCAGGAAATGAATAAATCAATAATCGGGCCCCGTCATGGGGACCTATAGAATCTAGCTATCTTTTTGCAGGTACTTGCCAACTTTCAACCCCGTAGCTGTCGTATTTTTATGGGAAAAGTGACACATGTGTTTGCCAAATATATTATAAATATTAATAGATTGTACAGTAAAATCTTGACACAATGTGCACAGGTTTAAATTTAAACGTAGTAGGTCTATTGGTTGTAATGTTCTCTTTCTATACCCCCTAGGCAGGCCCCATTTAGTGTTTTTACTCTGTCTTTTGGCTAATTCGTACCTCGGCTAAGATGTAAAAAATCTTGGGTACAAAGATGGTACGGTAGATTATACCGGTTTTACTCTGCACATAATAATAATGTACGTGAAGAGTTTACTTCACGGGAGTCCACATAATACATGCATTGCAATATGATATGGTCAGCATAATGTGTATACACATTATTGTCTTGTATATATATGATCAACACAATACATGGATATTATCTTATTGTACATTATCATCATATGATCAACGCAATACATGCATATTATCTTATTGTACATTATCATCATATGATCAACGCAATACAAAAGTCATACATTATCATCTTATTGTATATGTCATATATCATATGGTCAGCATAATTCATACATTATGTTGTTGTGTATGATATAATCAACATTATACATATTATCGTATTGTACATTATCATGATCTGTTCAACATAATACGAACATTGTCTTATTGTTTATGATATGGTCAACATAATACGAACGTTATCTTATTGTTTATGATATGGTCAACATAAAACGAACATTATCTTATTTTTTATGATATGGTCAACATAGTAACATACATTATCGTATATTGTACATTATGGTATGATCCACATAATAATAATAATTCAAATGTAATTTGTGTCATGGCCGGGTGAAATCAGGCTCTCGTCAATTTTTGGGCATATAATAGAGTATTGGTGGCAACTTAGAATATCTTGAATTTGAATAAAAATTATTAAAAATTCAGTAAAAGTTGCCCAACAGACAAAAACATGTGTCTTCAATTTAATTGTTTTGATGAGCTCAGGGTTTCACTGCGTCGTCGTGACACCTACATTTTATCATAGTTCAAAAACTTACTAAAGAAAAGCTCAATCAAAGACGATCAATGTGGATTTGGAACTTGGGATCTCGCCAATTAATTGTCACTGGCTTAAACATCGATGAGCCACATTTCAAAGACCTTAAATTTATCACGTAATACTCTCCCCTTATATTCTATACTACTTCTACTACTAGATGTACTACTTATGCAGTGGCGGGGGGCCATTGGTGCAATTGGTGAAAGCGTTCCCTGGCCTTCAACCCCCCCCCCCCCTTTCTTATTGTACTAAACTTGGAGTAACTATATACGGAGAGGCCCTAGCGTTGCGTCGCCCGCTCAACAGTTCCAACCAAGTTGAAGCCGAAAGGGCGGAGCTTATCGGGCCTGCCGCCATCTTTGTAAGTTCAAAACAATGCAGCGTACGCTGCGTAATCTCCTTTCAAAACAAGCTGCTCGGACTCCATTTTCTCTCGAAATTTCTTTGTCAATGTTAATTACAGCATTATAAGCACCCACGCACAGTTGTAATATAATAAGGAAGTTAATAAATCTTACTTGTATCAAATTACCAGCTCACTCAGTCGAACATTTAGTAATACATGTACTATGTATACACATTGTGACGGTAAGATAATTTTTTAACTTGTTTTAGAGGAGAAATTGGGATAATAAGGATCAAAACAAAAATATAAACGGGATAACAAAATTTGCAGACTTTTCGGTCATAGAACTTCATCAGTGCAAAATAATGTCATTACTGACATTATTTTTACTAAAACGTAGACTTCTTGACTTAAACATACAACAATATATATATATATATATATATAAAACAAAATTGAAAATGATTACACAAAAGAGGGTATTGAGGGTGGGATGGGATGGGCGAAGAAAGAGGAAGGAGAGGGCAAGGCAGATAAGAGTGAAGTATGATGGTGGAAATTAACCCCCCCCCCCCCCCCCGAAAAAAAGAAGAAAAAAAAAGAATAAAACAGACGAAAGAGAAAGTAGAATTTTAGAGAATAACATTTTTCCGTCACTACTCGGATCGAACCCGGGACCTTTGAATGAGAGGCCCACCGGACCCGAACGCTACGCAAACTGCCATTCGGTTGACAGTAAGTTTACAACTGAGAGAACTGAGCTGATCTCACAAACATGGCCGACAGTCGTCTGAAGCGGCTTCACGTTACGCGACTCGCGGCCTCTCCTAATAATAGTTACTCCAAGGTACTAAACCAGTCAGTGCTCTAGATCTACCTTAGTGCATCCCTGCGATCCGTCACGCGCTGGCTGCGCCAGTGAAGAGACAGACGGCGAGGATGGTTTATGCTCGTGGCACCGTTTGTGGTAGTGTCTGCTTGGAGCAAGCAAAATCTTTGCACCAAAGTTATGTTTGTCACTGTAGAGAAATCTAGGCATCGTTCTTCCCGCACAAGAAGAAAGGTGCATGAAACTGCTCCTCGCATCACCAATTCGGTGCAAGCTAAAAATTTGATCCAAGTTTCCACTGGCCTGTCTACTACACTAGTGGAGTCTACGGTAACTCAATAAAGAATGGGTATCGAAACTGTTGTCTCCCTTTATTGTGTAACAAGTCCTGGTGCTGCACAAAGTAATTAGAAATTGCCCATTTGCTCACTTTCCATTTATGCACCACCTTTTTGTCTGCAACCCGCGCAACGCCTCTGTCTATGACCTTTACAATAAACAATAACAATTTTGTCAAGATCTATGATTATGATGAGCTTTGCCCTTTCTTTGGCTTTTCTGATATAATTTTTCTCGCGCCATTCCGCATCAGTACGTAAACATATGCACACATTTGTTTTCATGTCATTATTGTTTTTTCCACGTTCCTGATGAAGCCCTCCGGTAGAAACGTTGAACTTTTTCAGAATTATAAATTAATTTTGAAATTCTACAGTCTCCGCCGATTGTTTGCGTTTTTTATTGTCTGAGTCTGAGTGTCAACAATGATACATGCATATTCCACATACCGGTACATCATCGTAATGTGCACTATGATATGATCCAGATTATACATACTGTTCATTATTGATATGTTCCCGATTATGTATATACATATACTGTTCATTATTGATATGTTCCCGATTATATACATACTGTTCAGTATAATATGATATGATCCAGATTATAACATACTGTTCATTATGATATATTCCAGTTTATATATACATACTGTTCATTATGATATATTCCAGTTTATAACATACTGTTCATTATGATATATTCCAGTTTATATATACATACTGTTCATTATGATATATTCCAGTTTATATAACATACTGTTCATTATATGATGTGATCCAGGTTCTATACATGATACTATTGTACATTATAGTGGGTGGTTGGCGGGTGCTCTGGTGTGGTTTACTTCTTTTTTCCTATCAAACATCTATCGTCTTTGTCTCCCGTCCTTCTTTTTTGTGTTTGTTACTCCCTTGTCACACCTCTAATCTTCGGCACTTATAATAAGGTATAATGACCTAATTGTGTTGCAAGTGGCGTAAAACACTTACTAAAACTAAACTGTACATTATGATGATAACCTGTCTGTTGAAACTGTCCCCGTGGTTTTATGCACCCCACATAATTTAGCAAAATTTTGATCGTTTTTTTTTCCATAATGTCTGATTATTTTCCTTTATCATTCTTTGTTGAAATTAACAGAATCGCATAATTTCACATTTTTGGGCTCAGTTTGCCTAATTTAAAAAATATACTTGCATAAAATGACGAGGACAGGTTGAAAACACTGATATTTTAAAGCTTTATACTGGGTATCCATTACGGATGGGATGGGGTGGAGTCGGGAGTCGATTGCGCGACTCGTTGCCTGAAAACATTAAACGAGTTTGTTTTTGAGGCGACGAGTCGGGTGATCGGTTTCAGCCACGAATAGGCGCTTTGTACCCTCAATCTGGCTAAGCAAACCGACCAGACCCGATCGTGCCAGTAGGCACCCGGTATAAGTAGCACAAGCTTGTTTTCTACCATAAATAGTGCTTCTTGAGCACAATATAATAAATGGCTCCTCAATACATTGAGATGGACGCAAGTTGCACTAACACAGAACAAAGTTTGTCTGTCAATAATCATTTTGTCAAAACTGCTTTCCTCTTAATATCACATACTTACATTTTATTTGTTTAAATTGATATTATATCATGGCAGCCATACAGATAACATTTTTGGCTAACTGACTGATCAGTTGAAGACCACTTCAGCTTTTTATCATGCTATATATGTCATGTTTTCCTAATTTTATCAAAGCCATGTACATTAGGAGTGTTATTTTAAAACTGTTGAAGTATTGACGTCTTTTGATTGCTGCAGTTGATAGTACTCACCAAGACGAGCATTTTGGTGTATGGTTTATGTAAATCGGATAATTAGAAGCTGAATTACAAATGTATTTGGAGACACTAAATTAACGGTCACCTATGTTAAAAATGGACCAATTTTGCCTGAGAAATGACGATGAATATTGGCCATAACTTTTGAACTAATAAAGATATCTAAACAATTTTAAAAGCATAATAATCAGTGTCCCAGGTTATATCCATTGGTGTGCCTTTTTGTTCAATTTAATCAATTTGAATTTTTTACAAAAGTGCCTACATTGATGTTGATGCTATTCTCTTGTCTGTGAAGTTTGTGAATAAAATCTGCCTAAACGGACACCTGTATCAGACGGAAACCTGTCGAAACGGAATCTCTCCACTCTCCCCTTGGCCTTGATAAATTCCTCTCTAATTAAAAATTAATTAACTGTGTAAAGCAGAGACCTGTCCAATGAGGAAACGGGAAGAAAACGGCGCTTCCTTCCGAGGGTTGTACCTGTCTAAGACGGAAATGCTTTGCCCACTCGGTCCTGATTTGAAACAAATTGGGTTCCGTCGCCTCTAAACTTAACGTTCGCTATGCTGCCAGGTGAGGAAGGGGAGTAAAAGTAAAGTTGTTCCCGCATAATCCGATCCGGACATTGAGGATCGCCTTGTTAGTGAGACAACTTCCTGGGCCATCGGCACATTGTGGTAGGGTGGCCAGTTCCTTCCCACGCCGCCTTTATTTCCCCAACTCAAAGTCAGGTGGCCGTTACTACTGGGTGGGCAGGAGGGGGAGGGGGGGAATCCGTGTCCAAACCGAGGCTCGAACCCGGACTTTCCGTTTTGGAGACGAGCGCATTAACTCATTAACTCATTAACTCATTAACTCATTAACTCATTAACCGCTCCGTCACCGCACCCGCGGAAGTGGATCACGTTCAAACGTGTCTGTTTTTAATCTAGGTCAAACAGTGGTCCTATGAAATGCAAACACGGGTGACAGTGCATAAGAAGTAGGACTCACGCATGTCATTATTAGAGAGGATAGCACTTGAGAGGTGTGAAGTTTTGACCACTGCTTGCCGACTGGACAAGCGAATCTTGATCCCACCGGCTGGGACTTTGAACCCCTCCCCCCCTTTCTGTCTGTCTCCACCTAAATTCCCCTGTCTAAGACGGAAAATGTTTAAGTCAAAGACGGAATTATTATCTGGCTCCCTTGCAGCAGTGTGGGAATCAGTATCCCTGCTAGAAATAGGGAGATACTCCTGGGTGGTTGGCGGGTGCTCTGGTGTGGTTTGCTTCTTCTTTCTTATCAAAGATCTATCGTCGTTATCTCCCCTTCTTCTTTTTTATGTTTGTTACTCTCTTACAACAACACGCTAATCTTCTGGCGCTCATATGACCTTATGCAGTTTCGAGCGCCGTAAAACGTCTACTAAAACAAGGGAGATATCCGATAAAGATTAGATAGACTGGACGATGTGGGAATCGAACTCGTGCACTCTGCCACACAAAGTCAAGTCTGCCCATAATTCGGGACGCCCGCCCCTTGCACATAAGGCAAAACAAATTTTGGAACAATCTAACAATTTTGTGAGTGTCAAAATCTTGAAAACGTGAGGCCTGCAAGGCTAAACTACTGCAGCGGTGCCCATCATTACGAATCTGGCGGAATCATTGCGATATAATATATCATCTATTCAATCTATTCAATTTTACGAAAATGCTATCGTAATTCTGATTCCGATTTAAAAACAAAACAAAACACAACAACAAAAACAACGACAAGGACAAAAAATGCATCTGCAACAACAGCGAACAAAAAGAGGACAAAAAATG
>NW_004798665.1:41301-44342 GCF_000002075.1 Aplysia californica | reverse complement strand
TGTCTGCTTTCATTTCCACTTTCTGCCCCCACCCCCTCACCTCCTTTGCCCCCTCTTCTGGGCTCCTGACTCTTTCTGCAGCCTTTCTACTGCAACTCCTTGGCTCCTCCTTATTGCTGTCTTTCTGCCACACCACTGATCTTCTGGTAGGAAAGAAAGGTCTACACCTAGCCTTCTTGGACAAAGGAGAAACATCTCGGAGGGCCCGTGTGCAAGTTGCGCATGTTAAAGATCCCTTGGTGGTCTAAAATCGATAAGAGTAGGCTTCGCCACCATCCAGGCAAAATTCAAAATTTCCTACCAACTGAAAGTGAAAATATTAGGTGTATCCGGCGCGCTCATATGACCGTATGCAGTTGCGAGCGCCGTAAAACACTTTACAAAAACAAACAAACAAAGACCCACCCGGAAAGTCTAGGTCACTTCGTCACATACAGCTATCCTGAGCTATCCGAGGGGTTTTTGTAAGTATTTTTACGGCGCTCGCAACTGCATAAGGTCATAAATATGAGCGCGCGGGACACACCAAAGAGGTTATCAATTGAACTAGAGGTCTTATCTATGACGTCACGAGTGTCAAACTGGAGGTGCGCGCCGCCATTCCGGAGAGGAATAAAAGGCCGGGCGGTGCACAGCAACACTTTTCAATCACGGATTAATGATGCTGTGCGAAGTCTTTTGATGTTGATTTCTTTTTCATGTGATTTGGCTATCGCTTAAATGCACTCGTAGAGATTTTTGTGATTGTTACGTTTAAATTAAATTAATTTGTTTTTGTTTTTGTAAAGTGTTTTTACGGCGCTCGCAACTGCATAGGTCATATGAGCGCGCGGGACACACCTAATATTTTCAGTTGGTAGGAAATTTTAATTTTTGCCCGGGTGGCGGCCGAAGCCTACTCTTATCGATTTTAGACCACCAAGGGACCTTTTAATGTGCGCAACTTGCACACGGGCCCTCCGAGATTTTTCTCCTTTGTCCAAGAAGGCTAGGTGTAGATCTTTCCTACCAGAAGATCAGTGGTGTGGCAGAAAGATAGCAGTAAGGAGGAGCCAAGGAGTAGCAGTAGAAAGGCTGCAGAAAGAGTCAGGAGCCCAGAGGAGGGGGCAAAGGAGGTGAGGGGGTGGGGGGCAGAAAGTGGAAAATGAAAGCAGACAACAGAACATTGCTAGAGAGCAGGAAAAGGGGTGAAAGGAGACAATTTTAGAGAAGAAAATTTTTTTGGTCGCTTCCCGGATTCGAACCCGGGACCTTTGAATGAGAGGCCAACACCTTAACCTCTAGGCCACGAGAGCCCCCACTTAAATTAAATGAACCAGATGATCTCCAAATAAAGCGAATACACTGTGTGACCACATACGTTAGTAAAATTCAGAAAGAAATTAATGAGATGAACTTGATCATAACTTGTTAAAATATGAAACATAATTTTATTGAAATCGTTTGCTGTGCGTCGCTCAAACAGTATGTCTAGATTTAGCAATGATAACCACAAACAATAAGGCGCTCGTATATCGGCCCTCTGGAGTCGGGAATGTGACTGGGAAGCTGCTAGAAGCTTCAGCTGCAACTCTAAGACTAACATATCTTCAAAGCTGGCTCAAGGGAAAAGAACGACTGTCAATGTTGCTGAGATGAGAGAATAGCCAACCAGGTGTAAGTAATAATAATAATAATAATAATAATAATAATAATAATAATAATAACAATAATAATAATAATTGCTTTTATATCTGTCCCCGTAGGATGATGCGATTGTGCGGCCGCGTTTTTTCGCGTAATTCTGCAACATTTGCATAATTTTGGATTATCCGCGTTTTTTCCACGTTTTTTCCTTCTTTTTTTTCCACAAAACAATGAATGAACGCCTCGCCATGTGACTAAAGGGACGTAATCACCGTAATAAGTCTCATTTAAGTGAAAAGTTGGTTATTTCCCTTGTTAGAAGATCTTGGTTATAATTATTATGGGTTTTGATTTTGTTCCTTGAGCATGTTCAATTTTCCAATCCATCAAAAGTTGTAGTTCTCATGTCTGCTGATGTTTCATGTTTGACAGGTGTCCCTGGTTTTAGTAATGTGCCAGCCTCAGAAGTCCAGATGTCCTTTTTAAATTTGTTTTTAAAAACGTTGTTCTTTCCTCTATAGATCTAGATCTACAGCTGAAAGTTGCAGAGAATATTATTTTTTGTTGTTGTTTTTTGTTTTTTTTTGGGTTTTTTTTAACTGATGTGGATTTTTTTTTTCTCCAAATACACAACAAATTACTGATACTGATATGTTCTGTTTTCAATTTTCCTGTACATAAAACATGAAAATCCTGAAACTTCGTGTTGAAAAAGTGCAAAACATGTCGCGAATGGTGTTACGGTAACTTGCATAATTTTTGCATAATTTTGCTCTTTTTGTGCATAATTTGGCCTTATAAATTTGCATAATTGTACGGGGACAGTCTAACATATCTTCAAAGCTGGCTCAACGGAAAAGAACGACTGTCAATGTTGCTGAGATGAGAGAATAGCCAACCAGGTGTAAGTAATAATAATAATAATAATAATAATAATAATAATAATAATAATAATAATAATAATAATAATATTATTGCTTTTATATAGCGCGTATACATGCTCAAGAGCATGCTCTATGCGCTTTGCAACCATTATTACCCCAGCAGACACTTTGAGAACACTCTGAAACATTCTCAGCTTCCGCGGAAGCATACAGTGCAAGCTGCGGATTTCACGGGCTCAAACACTATGAAACTGACAAGATCTTTCGCTGTCTATAGCCGGGTACCCATTTCCACCTGGGCGAAGTGAGGAAAATTTGTGCAAAGTGCCCTTCCCAAGGACTCAACGTCGGGTCCCTGACGGGATTCGAACCCTCGACCTTACGGTTGCGAGTCCGAGAGCCTAACCACTAGGCCACCGACGCCACACCAATTATAAGACCGGCGCAACATTCTGTCTCATTGGCGCAATCGATGCCAAACAGCATAATGTGCAATATACACATGATGCAGCAGCAGGGGGGGGGGGGGGG
>NW_004798665.1:36779-41201 GCF_000002075.1 Aplysia californica | reverse complement strand
GGGTCGTGGAAGATGGCGTGTTGTGTAGCCAAACACCATTGCTAATCAACGTCAATTTTAGAAAATATTGTGAACATTAAAGATAAACCGGCTATTTATCTAAGTGTTGCATTTGAAAATGTTGTCAGTGTATATTATTTGTGCCCGACATTAAACAACGCCCTTTGTGTGTGCGCACAAGATCCATACAATGAGTGATTTACAATTTACAGTATCCCAGCCTACAGTTAATTGCTCAATAAGGGGAAAATAACGAATTAATATATTAAATAATTAACCCAGTCATACTCTATGAAGATCTGAGCTGTGTATCAATAATGCATAGGGAGAATGTAGACAACATGACATAAAAGCAATCCTTTTTGTAAGTATGGAATTGTCCTTTTTCTTAACAAATTCAATTACTCACTTTGTCTTCCTCCACCCCTCCCACACACCCCCGGGGAAAGATAAACAATACCTCATATTACGTCCCTCTGTTCATTTGTAGCCCACTTTAAAGTGCATTTCTGTTTCCCACAATGGGTCAGCGGGTGTGGTACAATGTTCATGTTATATGATTACACAACAACAGCGAACAAAAAGAAAACAAACTTAAAAGAAAACCGAACTGAGCTTCAAATTCTGCGAAGACCTAAGCGTTGCGAGGGACGCCCAGCGTGACAGCGCTTTTTCTCATCCTCTCAAAAATGGCGACAAAGCGAGCTGAGTGGGCCCGCCCGCACTGCCATAGAGTGAATTTAGGAAGTGCCTATTTGCAACGCCGCGTTGCCATTAGGGCCGGTGCTAAATAAAACGCCGTGTGTTATATGAAGCTTAATCTACCTTTCGTTGTCGGAAGTTCTGATGGCCGCAAGGACAGCGCGTCTGCGTTTGAAGACAAACCATGATTTAATGAGAGTGAGTTCGAATCCCGGTCCTGGAAGTTTTTTTTTGGTTTTTTTTTGTTTGTTTGTCCTCTTCTCGACTGACCAACAAATTTTTCCCATAATTATAACTTGTTGCTTTGTAGTTTTTTAATGTAGTGATGAAGCATGCACATTCTAGTTTTATCCCCAAGAGGAGCTCAGTTGTTATTGTATCCAAGCGTCTTTCGACTTAAACTTGCTCAAACTCAAACACAAATGATTATGATATGAGAGATGAACAAGACTAGGTCTTGTCTACTTTTGTGCAAACAATATCAGAAACAATTGTTAGATCTAATCTTGATCTAGATCTCTAGATCCACCCAATATTGATCGGAATAAGACAACGCCATAAAAAAGGAGTCAAATATCCTAGGCCTAGGAGGTTTATCAAGAAACTGAGAAAGCTTCCACACTTCAGGCAGAACTGCAATATTATCATATAGACACGGTGGCTACTTCTAGATCTAGATCTTGTACTGGCGTTTCAAATAGCACGGGAGCTATTCAGAACGCGGCGTTGCAAATAGCGCCTGCCGTGAATTTACGTGGGTGACGTCACAGCTGCGACCTCTAGTAGTATTTTGATTTTGATTTTGATCTAACAAAACTCATGTTGGTTACTTTGATTGCAATGGGCATACCAACAATGTATTCCAATAATTCCCTGACGTTTTAGCTATACGCGGCTTGCAACTTTTCTTGCAACTTTTGTTGATTTTTCTTGCAACTTTTTGCAACTTTTGCTATTTTCAAATGCAACTTTCTCCGAGGACAGTATTATAATCTCTTTGGGACACACCAAACATTTTCAGTAGGTAGGAAATTTTGATTTTTGCCCTGGTAGCGGCCGAAGCCTACTCTTATCGATTTTAGACCACCAAGGGATCTTTAGCGCAACTTGCACACGAGCCCTCCGAGATTTTTCGATTGTCAGAGAAGGCTAGGTGTAGATCTTTCTTACCAGAAGATCAGGGGTGTGGCAGAAAGACAGCAGTAAGAAGGAGCCAAGGAGTAGCAGAAGAAAGGCTGCAGAAAGGAGCCCAGACGAGGGGGCTAAGAAGGTATGGGCAGAAAGTGAAGACGAAAGCAGACGACAGAACATTGTTAGAGAGCAGGAAAAGAGGTGAAAGGAGACAATTTTAGGGAAGTATAATTTTCCGTCGCAACCCGTATTCGAACCCGGGACCTTTGAACGAGAGGCGAACACCTCAAGGCTAGGAGAGCCCCCTATCCGACTTTAACTTTAACTCACCCTCTATTTAAGTTAAATTTTAACGCATCGAACCCTGTTGTACTTGTAGTCGCACAGTGCTACTTTGCCCATAGAAAAACGTGAAACTCCCGGTACCCAAGCCAAGTCGAGTTTAGCAAACATTAGGTTGATAAGGTGTAAGACAATTCTGCCCTTTGTGTTGTGAGTGGCAGTTAATGCTGATGATATGTCCCCGGGGTTTTATGCACCCCGCATAATTCAGCAATATTTGATCAATTTTTTTGCGTGATTACTGATTATTTTCCTTTATCATTCTTTGTGAAAATTAACTGAATCGCGTAATTTCACATTTGTTGGGCTCAGTTTGCATAATTTCAGAAGAAAACAAAATTGGGAATAAAACCACGGGGACAGAATGATAGACTGGATCATTGTTTGACACTTGGAACAATTACATCAAGCTAGATTCGACGGTGGGTGCGTGACATGGTGTCGTGTGATGCACAATCAGGGTCACAGGTCACAGTGCTCATTAGTATTGTGTTTAGAAGGCATTGGTTTGGTGTAGAACACAAAAACCCTTTGGGGATGGACTGTGTTAAATTTTGGACATAATATCGTTTTCTGTCCGTTCTCAAATGTCACAGAAAGTTGCAAACGAAGCGCCTGACTTCGGGGTCAAAGTCGACGAGTTTCTTCAGCTGCTGTTTCATTTGACTCCACATAGATCTAATTATCAGTTGGATTCTTATCAGGGCTATTTACTGGTGACCACTCCATCGCTGGTATGAATTGGCTTATCAAGAATTAATTGTGTAGTGGCGTTGGGCTTGTGAGAAGGTGTTTTGTCATGCCTAAAGATGTCTACTTGGATGGCACTATGAATGATGAATATAATATTAGTGGTAAAACGTGACGTGCTAGCAAATAGCAAGACGTGCGATGAAGTCTACAAAACGAAACATTCTGTTGATTCTAACGGGTGGGGGCCTTGTTCATTCTAGCCAGACCACCCCAGTTTTGTGGCCTCTGAAATTCCTTACTGACAGATAAAGGTATTATGTACAAAGCTAGGACGTAGAAGACATTTTAAAAATTTACAACCTCGTTAGTCTAAGATCAAACTGACACAGAAGGCCTACAGTAACAGACGTATATATTATGCGTACGCTTAAAAGGGTCTGTGCTCTACAGGAAACCAAAGGCTTCTTAACAACTTATGAGTAGGCCTAATACAGAGTGGGTGTCGCATTCAACGAGGTTGCCTTGACCGGCTTGTTGTTGTCCTCGTTTGGTCCGACCTCTCGTTGAACGTGACTACGGCTGAAGTAAAGAAAGGAGACAAGTTATTATATTATACGATGTACCACTACCAGTAATTAAAACAGTTGTTCCCCCTGATGACGAAAATCTCAAACGGCATCAGCGTGCGCGTGTTTTAGATGTGTTGACCGTCATTTCTGCATTTTAATATTTTTTCCCGGAACATTTCTCGTGTGGAAACATAACCTCTCACATCTAGGCCTAGATATCCATATAAAGTAAAGGCGGGAGCTTGGATTTTCTGATCAGGGGAAGTAAAGAAAATTGAAAAAAAAATGTAGGTCTCGATCTAGACCGACCCATCCAGAGCTCATCCAGTTTCACACAGCCCGCATCGTGTTCCCACCCACCCCCTCCCATCCCTACCGTAGGCTAACCCTCGCCCATCCTCTTGGTATATTAGGTGGCACACTAGATCTAGCATTACAATGTATTAGGAATCGGTGATGGGCCTTGTGCTTCGCGTGAGATGGAGAGAAAGGGGGGAAATTCTTCGCTTTTGGGGCCGCTAATTGCTTTTATTTGGTTACCGCGACCTCGTTGAAAGCGACTTCGGTCTGTTTGCAACCTTGTTGGAGCCGAGGAACATTTACAAAGAGATACTATAGAAGAAGCAATCGGGGATTCAGGATTGCCTCGTTGGAGCCATCTCGTTGAATGTGACCTCGTTGAATGCGACACCCACTGTATTATTTAATGTTAAAGTCCAGGTTCTGGTATCTGTGACTGCTCTGTTTTCCAATCGGTTTGGTAATGACAATGACAGCCTTTATTCACCTCGCAAGGAGAATTGTTTCTTGGTCGTTTACAATGGCTGTAGATCATGTTACAAGGGTTTGGTGCACTCACGCATACGCACAAGAAGACATGGCATTAGTACTACATGTTTAATACATGTCTCACTTGCTGGGACAACCCGCTCCGTTGAACAGTCTCTCTCTCTCTCTCTCTCTCTCTCTCTCTCTCTCTCTCTCT
>NW_004798665.1:33515-35021 GCF_000002075.1 Aplysia californica | reverse complement strand
AACACAAACACTCACACATACACATACACGCACACACACACACCCACACACAAACACACACATCCACACACACATCCACACACACACACACACACACAAACACACACACACACACTCACACACATACACACACATGTGGACGTCCATAATATACACAAACAGTCTTCCCTCACACATCCACTCTTCCACACGCGGGTGGTTGGCTGGTGCTCTGGTGTGGTTTGCTTCTTCTTTCCCATCAAAAATCTATCTTCCTTATCTCTCCTTCTTCTTTTTTAAGTTTGTTACTTTCTTATAAAACCTCTAATCTTCTGGCGCTTATATGACCTTATGTAGTTGCGAGCGCCGTAAAACCTCAAATAAAACTAGACTCTTCCACACGCATTATCCATGTAATAGTAGTAGCTTATGCTTGCACTCACAAACAGGCTCGCAGTCGCATGCATAATGTAAATGAACAGTAATATTAACATAATATAAACAGTAATAATGTTAAGCAGTTGTTAAGCAAGATAGATACGAACTCACTATTCTGACTGTATTATTCAATTGAATTCTGATTCATGCTCTAAGGTCATGTAAAATACTTATTACAAGATGCTTAAGTCTGATGGGAGAAGTTTGATGGATGGTGGTAAGAATGACCTTCTGTATCTTTCTTTGTTACAGATCAGAAGTCTATGTCTTTTACTTCTGATTTATATTTTTATTTGAGGGAACAAGGGATGTTTATTGACCAAAAAGATGGAATTGATTTTTCTAGTGCAAGCTATAAAGTAATTTATAATTCATGGAAGTAGGGGAATGTAGATGTTGAAATTGTGCATGCTTTCCGTATTGATAGTTTCAATTTTTCTTTACCTTGTTTTCTTTTGTTCCCGGCCCATGCTGTTGTACAGAAATTGATAATAAATTCTATGGCTCAATGATAGAATGTGGACATAGGCTAATAATAATAATAAATAATAATAAATAGCATTTGTATAGCGCATATCCCCGCTCAACAGCAGGCTCTATGCGCTTTACACTATATCACATGTATCAAGGGGAGTAGAGCTTATGTACAGTTCAACTGTTCAACAGTTCATGTAGGCCATCTCCTCGTTCTCTCATCATCATGGCATCTCTCACCCTGGATCAGGGTATATTATTGTAATATAAACTATAGGCCACGAACAAACACAATTCAATCTTTCCATATCCTGGACTAGCCTTTTGATGTTATTCCATGTCTTCCACTTTTATTTAGGCCTACACAATTTCCTGTGATTATTTCCAGAGGTTCCACGTGATCTTCCATTTGATCTTTCCCTCCATTCGACCACGTGTATATTATTTATACAAACAAAACTGTCAAAACTGGTCTAAAACCGATAAGAGTCGGCTTCGGCCGCCACCCGCGCAAAATTCAAAATTTCCTACCAACTGAAAATGTTTAATGTGTGCTGTACGCTCATATGGCCGTGTGCAGTTGCTAGCGCCGTAAAACACATACCCGCCCAAAAA
>NW_004798665.1:31434-33065 GCF_000002075.1 Aplysia californica | reverse complement strand
TCGCGTTTTTTCTATAAGTTTACAGTGTAAAATAGTCACCTGTCCCGCGCGGCCGCGGCCACCATATTTTATCACACAACCCCTAGATCTATCACACCAAGAAACAACACCTGTCTCAGACGGTCACCTGTCATGGCCCGAAGTTTTGTCATGTTACGTAGGCCCCTCCCACTGTTGAATAGGCATGGAGGTCAATTATGCAGCAGTAGTTGTTGTTGTAAGATACTTGCCGAAAGGTAACAACATGTGATTGTCTTGGACAGGTGGCCCTTAGAGCAGGATCTACAAAGATAACAATAACACGGGCCGGTTTTGCCACGCGGGCCAGTTTGCGGCGGCTGATAATAGATCTAGAACCTTGACCCACTTTCCTCTGGTGCGAACTGACTTGCTTGCCTCTTTGATTAGACTAAAAAAAGTAATTCCCTCTCTTCTCTCCTCTCTCTCTCTCTCTCTCTCTCTTGGGCCGGTCTTGCTCTCTCTCCCCATCGCTGGTTGGTTGACCGCCCGCCAGCCGCGCTGTTTTTTCCACTGCTTGCTAGGGCTGGGCAATGAGTCGCTTTAGCAAAATCTGGATAATATGTTAGTGCACCTCTTCGGGAAATATTATGTTATGAATTGGTTCGGCAAACGGGTTAGAACCACTCGGACAAACGGGTTAGCATCACTTCAACAAATGGTTGCATCCGATTAGGCAAACTGGTCAGGAAAGAGAATTAATAGTCTGAATTCGGATAATGTAGCTGTTGTGGATTATCCGGTTGTCCGGATAATTATCCGGATTTTGCCCACCTCCACAGCGCGCCCACCGATCTTTCTCGCTTTGGCCTTGTTCTTCTCCCTCCCTCTCTCTCTTCACTCGTCCCAACTGCTGTTGCCGTGCTCGTTGTGCGTTGTTGCTGTCTTCCTTCACTTCCACTCTCCTCAACCAGCAGACTCCACGCAGGCAAGGTGAGAATATTAGTTAGGCCTATAGATCTCTCGGTCGTTGTCTGATCTTGTAGTTGAATATTTAACGGTCTTTTCATAACATGACGTACTGAATTGACTTGTGTTATTATGGGGTGCCCCAGCAGATCGGGCCGATCTCCCGACTCGATCGCCTCAAAAGAAAACAAACGTGTTTGTTTTCAGTTTCAGGCAGGCGATGGAGTCAGACGATCGGCCCGATCCAGTCGTAGTGGGCACCCCGTATAATTTTGACTGGATATCTAGAGTCAAAATCTAGATCTAAGTGTGAGATGAATTGTTAAGACAAAATTTAAGCTAGATTCTATGTATCATTGCTTGCTAGATCTAGATTTCTGCATGACCAGTGAGTCTACATTTGTTTCGAATATTGCCGGACCTGACTGAATGTGCAGCTCTCATAATAAATAGGCCTTAAGACTGGACAGGGCAAAATACAAACATGGGCAAAAAGGGGTTCTGTTTTGGCCGATTGGTTGGTCAGGTGTGACTTAACATAGGCCTAGCCTTCACACTTTCCTTGACTATATAAATGATATGTATCTATCCCTTTTAAAAGCTTTCTGTATTTTAATTTGGTATTTTTTTACTTTCCCTCCCGTCTCACACTCAGCTACCAATTGTCTATTTTCTACTAAATATTGATGCGCTGAACACGAATA
>NW_004798665.1:28469-30169 GCF_000002075.1 Aplysia californica | reverse complement strand
AGAGAGAGAGAGAGAGAGAGAGAGAGAGAGAGAGAGAGAGAGAGAGAGAGATTGTGTGGGTTTTATTTTCTAGCTCTTGAATTTGAAGAAAAATAGGTGCAGAGCTGCTTTTCGCCTTTTAGGTGCCTAGAACTAGTGAACAAGGTGACAACAAAATAGATTATTGTCTATTCCTTGAGTGGTTTTTTGTGTTGTGCTTTGACCTCACTTTCTCATGTGTATAGTGGTCTTGAATTGAATGCTGAGAATTAAGACTTATCATTGATCAAAATAGCCTGCTCTCCTCTACCTGCCTTTTTGTTAAAATGCTTGTTCCAGATTTATACTGACTGTTCTTGATATCATCTCTACCTTTTCATTTAAAAAATGAAATCAATTAATTATTTGCATGTCCCAGGTTATATCTGCTTTCCTTTGTCAAATAAAATCAAAATGGTCTGTCCTCTGTCTTTTTGTTTTAAAAATCAAACGCTATTTACAGGTCCCAAGTTGTTTCTCTGTCCCTCTTCACTTTATCAAAATGGCCAAATCTCAGCCTTACTTACTTTAAAATGCTGTATTTACAGGTACCAGTTTTCTGTTCTTCTTCGTCTTCTGTAGAGACCAGCATTTCAAGATGGAAAATCTGAAACCAAACCCCAATGTTGAGGTTAAGTTCACAAAGGTAAGAGACTGTTTTAATTTTTGTTTAATTCACATATTTTAAGGGGGACTCAAACACATATATATATGTGAAGTGTGCTGACAAAATGAGTTACTTCTCGGATTCAAGCCTTAAGGAAATAGATATATCACACTTATAAAAGAATTTTTTAGAATTTATAAGTATGAATTAATGAAAGATAGGTTATAATTAAAGAATGGCATCAACAGAAAATCTACAAATTTGACCCTAATGTCGATTTTTGGCTAATATCTCCTCTTGTTGATTGCGAGAAGTAATTCATTTTGTCAGCACGCTATATGTTGCAAAAGTCTCAGTTGCCCTGTTGACTTTTGTCTCATATTTCGTGAAGTACATTATAAATCTCCTTTGCAAATCTTTGGCACACATGTATGACCATACAGTGTTGCAAGTGCTGTAAAATTTTACTAAATCTGAAAATTGAAGTATTAAAGCCAGAACTGCATAGAATTTTGTCGGCATGTTCTCATCATTATGATCATGCATCCTCTGTATTTATGGGTACAGTTTCCTTTTTTTTTCCTTCACGGAATAAGAATGCCTCAGGAATGATCATGAATATGCCAGTGTTGTAATGTAGGACAATAGTGGTAGAGGTGAGGGTCAGATTGATTTTCCTGTGTGACCTTTGTAAAGGTCATATTGACTTTTGTTTGTGACCTTGGAGCTGTACAGGTCTGGATCCATTTGTATAACGTCCGGTTATTGTCCCTTATAGTCCCTTCCATAGTCTTTCTGCCTGTCTTTCTATCTCGCAATATATATATGTGAGGCGTGCTGACAAAATGAGTTCCTTCTCATAATCCACAAATGGAGATATTGGCCAACAATCGACACTAGGATCAAATATGCTGATTTTCTATTGATGCTATTCTTTAAGTATGTCTTTTATTATTTCATACTTATAAATTGTAAAAAAAACTTGACCTATAAGTTCGAGGAATCTATTTCCATAGGGCTCGAGTCCGAGAAGTAACTCATTTCGTCAGCACGCTTCACATATATATATATGTAT
>NW_004798665.1:26499-28067 GCF_000002075.1 Aplysia californica | reverse complement strand
GAGAGAGAGAGAGAGAGAGAGAGAGAGAGAGAGAGAGAGAGAGAGAGAGAGGACAGACAGACAGACAGACAGACAGACAGACAGACAGACAGAGACAAATAACAGTATGGACATTCATAATGACAACTTGACAAAAACGTGAAGTTGACCGGTTGTCGTAAATTATAATTTGGTAGTCAGTGGAGAAACGGGACATCACTCTATCTAGACTATGACTAAGGGGAAAGGCAAAGGAAGTCATAGCTGCTTGTTTTGTTGGTCATATTGGGATGGTGGAAAGATAGATAACTTGTTTTGCAAGTCAGCTTTGATTGATGAAAAGATAGCTAGTTTTGCAAGTCAGCCTTGTCACGTGCAAACATAGCCTGTTTTGTAAAAATCAGATTTCTGGAATCCAGTTCAAAGATAATAATCTGTTTTGTAAGCCGGCTTTATCTCTTGCAATGGCCGTCTATTTTGTTACTTAGCTTTGTCTGGTACAAAGATAGCCTGTTTTTTAAATCAGCTTTGTCTAGTACACTTGAGAAGATAGCTTGTTTTGTTAGATTTCTCTACTCTGGTACAAAGATAGCCCTTTTTGTTCATCAGCTTTGTCTAGTACAAAGATAGCCCTTTTTGTTAATCAGCTTTGTCTAGTACAATATATCCTGTTTGGTTAAACAGCTTTGTATAATTTAGTACAAAGATAGTGATAGTCGGTTTGGTTAAGCAGCTTAGTATAATCTAATGCAAAGATAACCTGTTTGGTTAGACAACTTAGTATAATTTAGTGCAAAGATAATATCCTGTTTGGTAAGAGAGCTTTGTATAATTTAGTACAAAGATAGTGATAATCGGTTTGGTTAGACAGCTTAGTATAATTTAGTGCAAAGATAATATCCTGTTTGGTTAGACAGCTTAGTATAATTTAGTGCAAAGATATTATCCTGTTTGGTTAGACAGCTTAGTATAATTTAGTGCAAAGATAAAATCCTGTTTGGTAAGAGAGCTTTGTATAATATTGTACAAAGATAGTGATAGTTGGTTAGGTTTTTACAGCTTAGTATAATCTAGTGCAAAGATAACCTGTTTTGTTAGACAGCTTTGTATAATAATCTAGTGCAAAGATAATATCCTGTTTGGTTGCAGGTTCTGTTTAGTACCTTCGCCCCATTCTCTACTAGTATACTGTGCTATCATACTGAGTCTTACGAGGTAACTTGGTGAAAGTGAAAGGAGGGGGCTTTTAACTTATTTTAACCTCTTTATTGCTGAATAGACGTATGTTCTGACTGGCTTGTATGCTCCACTCTCGTATTGTTTCATCTGATGAACAAAATAAGTTTTGATGGTTGGTATAGTTACTGATTTTGTTTATTCTGAAACAATTCTCTGTGTTTAAATATTCCTTGAAATAACATTTTATCTTGTCAGTACTGATGTTGATGGACATTCTTCAGCAGTGAAGGGGTTACGGTTAAATTTTTAAACAGAAAGAAAAAGAATGGTGACGTTGACCCGTTTTATGAGGGGTTTTTTCTGTTGGTTTCTTTTTTTAAATTGTTTTTTTTGGGGTTTTTTTTTTGGGG
>NW_004798665.1:24810-25969 GCF_000002075.1 Aplysia californica | reverse complement strand
ACACACACACACACACACACACACACACACACACACACACACACACACACAAGCTTAACAAATCAAAATCTGATATGGCCTTGCCAATTTTAACTGTGGGAATGTTAATAAATCGTTGCCTTATAAAATTACCAAGTTTCGTCTGCCGAGTATCTAGTTTAAGAACATTGACGTACAAAAAAAGTGAGTTTCTGAACATGCCAGGCTTTGTAAAACGTTGAATGCAATTCTTTTAATGTGTTAATAACGACTCCCAATAATCTTACGATTTTGATAGAACAGAGATAGAACATTTGTGAGGCAGCGTGGTGGAATCAGGCTCTCGTCAATTTTTGGGCAGGTAGAGTTATTGGTATCATCTTAAAGCTTGTTCAATTGTCTTTATTTTGGTGGAAAAAAATATCCATTTATCTTAAATACAAGTCGAGATATCTGCGAAAGAAGGAGGTGGAGGTCACCTGTTTTCAGAGGTAAAATTAGTGAGAAAATGGCCGCCAAAAATTATTTATTTCCTTAACTTAAGAGTCCGTGGTAACTGAAAATTTACATTTTTTGTGCCTTTTATCAACGTTTTTCAGAAAAAGTTTCCACAGAGATCAGCTTTTTAATAGGCATGAAAGGTGTTGAGCCAAAAAACAAAAATTTGATAAAAATTCATAAACCTACGGAAAAATGCAAGTTTCTTCACTTTGAGTATTTTGACCAGAGCCTGATTCCACCACGCTGCCTTATATTTATTGGTTTCTGACCTCATGGTCTTAGTAACCCAAAACGACCAACGATGTCAGATAAAACGTTGTAATTCTGAGGTGCTGAAATAAGTACAGACACACGATATGTTGGATGATCGTCAGCAAACCAGATGTTTTGTTATGGCACATTTTGAACCACCGTGCATAGATCAATGACAATGACAGTCTTTACTCATCTCGCAGGGAGCAATTTATTTGTCTTGGTCGTTTACAATGGTTAGGTGCACTCACGCATACGCACAACAAGACAGGACATTAGTTAATACATGTCTCACGTGTTGAAACAACCCGCTCCCTAAAACACACACAGACACACACTTACTCTCTGCCTCTGTCTCTGTCTCTGTCTCTGTCTCTGTCTCTGTCTCTGTGTCTCTCTCTCTCTCTTTTTCTCTCTCTCCCCATCT
>NW_004798665.1:21150-23296 GCF_000002075.1 Aplysia californica | reverse complement strand
ATATATACACTATTTCCCTTCCAGGCGTATGGTAGGTTAGTCATAGTCCTAGCTAAAGTGGTGACGTGGCTCAATGGATGACTGAGGGCGGTTGGAGGAGGGCTGAGGGCGGTTGGAGGAGGGCTGAGGGCGGTTGGAGGAGGGCTGAGGGCGGTTGGAGGAGGTCACCTCTTCGCTATGCTAGAATTACAAAGTTCTATATATCATGTTATCATGTGTAGTATGGCATTCTTGACTGTTTTAAGTTACTAAGACCACGATATCAGAAACGTAATCTTCTGATCTGCTCTATCAAAACCGTTAGAGTATATTCGGAGTTGTTTCAAAACCGTTAGAGTATATTCGGAGTTGTTTCAAAACCGAAAGAGTATATTCGGAGTTGTTTCAAAACCGTTAGAGTATTTTCGGAGTTGTTATCAAGATATTCAAAGAATTGCATTTGAAAAAAGCTTGACATTTGGCGTTCATATGACCTTATGCTGTTGCGAGTGTTGTAAAAACCTCTACTAACTAAACTAAAAGCTTGACATGTTGTGGAACTCGAAATTTTTACTGTCAGACTTTTTCAAAACTCGGTGTTGAGCTCATATAACTTAATAATTCTATGGTAGCGACTTGTAGGTCCTTCTTCTTATCTTCCTCCTGTTGTTTTCGTCTGGGATATTTTGGTGGCGTCGACTAGAGGTGGGCAAAATCCGGATAATCTACAAGGATAACCGGATAATTCTCAATGAAACATTATCCGAATTAAGACTCTAAACCTTCTTTTCTGACCCGTTTGTCGAAGTGCGTGCACCCATAATTTGTTTAAGTGATGATAACCCGTTTGTCGAAGTGGTTCTAACCCACTTGCCGAAGCGGTTCAAATCCTATTATTTGCTGAAGAGATGCACTAATATATTATCCGGATTTTGTAAAGCAACTCATTGCCCAGCCCTACGGTCGATGGCCTGGTGGTTAGGCTACCGGACCCGTAATCGTGAGATTGCGGGTTCTGGGGTATGAGCCTCTGCTCGGCTCGACGTTGTGTCCTTGGGGACGGCACTTTACACGAATTTCCCATTTGATTCGTTCCTTTCGGAGATGGACATTAAACTCGGAGGTCCCACCTCTTAAAGAACCTAATACTGTTGATAGAGGCGTTAAACCTGTACCGTGTTCACACTTTCACACTAGGAGTGTCCAGGCCAGAAACGTTATAAACAAATGTGGCGTCGGTGACCCAGTGGTTAGGCTACCGGACTCGTAATCGTGAGGTTGCGGGTTCGGGGGTTCGAGCCGCGGGCCAGACGTTGTGTCCTTGGGAAATGCACTTTACACGAATTTTCCTCACTTCACCCAGGTGGGAATGGGTACCCAGCCGTAGACAGCGAAATATATTTTTTATTATGTTAGTGTTTTAGCGCCTATAAATGGCTGCTTGCACTGTATGCTTCTATAGTATAGATTGTGAAGCGCATAGAGCTTGCTGTTGAGCGGGGATTTGTCCTATACAAATGCTATCTATTATTATGGGCTTTTTTCTTTTTATTTCGTTGCCAGCCGTCACGTCTGGAGGTTAGTTGATATGATGTGTTTAAAATATACATGTCGTCTTTTATTCACGACAGCAGTGGCAGTGGAAGCAACAGCGGCAATAATATTACGTCAGCACTGTGTTAGCGAAATGGCATTACTCATGAGTTGTTGCAAATGCAACTAGCCTTAAGTAGTTTTGTTTGGCGGTTTTATTTTTGTAGGCTATCTATATTTTGGTAAAATCACTTCACGAATGCGCCGGCAGTCACAAAAGAAACATGCATGACCTGTTTTACTATAATTAGATGATAGGGTTTTTTTTCTGTTCACCTCAAAAGAAGCGAAAAATATGATGTGCCATATTGCTTGTGGCGATTGGCTGTTTATGGATGTAGTGGACACAGTCTGCCCAATCAGCTGCCGGCATTATGCAATGACACGGCACATTTCGAACCGTTACACGCACCCCCCCCCTTAAACAACAATAACAACTACTACAACAAAACCAACAACAACAACAAAACCAACATCAAAAAACAAAAACATAAAAAAACAACCCCGAAACAAGAAACATGGAAAAAGTTGCATATAATGTGCATGTTATTGCCTGCCTTTTAAGTTTCAATAA
>NW_004798665.1:16971-19892 GCF_000002075.1 Aplysia californica | reverse complement strand
TCTCGCTCTCTCTCTCTCTCTCTCTCTCTCTCTCTCTTTCGCTCTCTCTCTCTCTCTCTATGTGTGTCTCTCACTCTCTCTCAGTTTCTTTCTCGGCCATTTCGTGTCCTGACCTGGTCTGTCTTATATAACCCTGGCCGTCCTGGCTCAGGTCAGTGACCACTTGGTTTAGACACGAGTGCAAACAAAATATTCCGGGGTCTCTCCTGGTCTAGAGGTACGCTCTTCGCCTCCCATTCAGTAGCTTTTGGGTTCGGAACCTGAAGAAAGCGACAGAAAATGTTCTTCTCTTAAACTTAAACACAATAATATGTGAGACGTGCTAACAAAATGAGTTAGTTCTCGCAATCCACAAATGGAGATATTGGCCAAAAATCGACACTAGGGTCAAATTTGTAGATTTCTTATTGATGTCATATTTTTAAAGTATAACATGCCCTTTATGATTTCATACTTATAAATAGTAATAACTTCACCTATAAGTGTGATGTATCTCATTCCATGGGGATAGAATTGGAGAAGTTACTTATTTTGTCAGCACCTTTCCCATTGTGAAGCGTGCTGACAAAATGAGTTACTTCTCGGATTCAAGCCTTAAGGAAATAGATATATCACACTAATAAGTGCATTTTTTAGAATTTATAAATATGAATTAATGAAAGATAGGTTATAATTAAAGAATTAGGCATCAACAGAAAATCTACAAATTTGACCCCAATGTCGATTTTTGGTTAATATCTCCACTTGTTGATTCATCATCATCATCCAGTGCCAGATCTGCGACAGACATCAGCGATCATGATTTTCCATTCATTCCTTTGCTCGGATGCTCTCAGAAAAGCCACGTTTCCCTGATCTTTCCCTGTTACCCATTTGTTTAGGTTCCCTAAGTATGTTGTTCTAGGCCTACCCCTGCCTCGTTTGCCCTCACTTGTTGATTGCGAGAAGTAATTCATTTTGTCAGCACGCTTCCCATTTTATTCCTTTCACCTCCTGTCCCAGTTTTTCACTAATCGTTTAAACTCACGGGATGTCCCTCCTTCAGGCCAGACAGACGAGTGGGTGGTTGGCGGGTGCTCTGGTGTGGCTTGCTTCTTCTTTCCTGTCAAACATCTATCGTCTTCATCTCCCCTCCTTCTTTTTTGTGTTTGTTACTCTCTTGCAACACCTCTAATCTTCGGCACTTATATGACCTTGTTGTGTTGCTAGTGCCGTAAAACACTCTCTAAATCAAAGCAGACAGACGCCTGTGTCTCCCCGCGACACCCACCTGTGGTAAAGGCGGAAGAAAAAAAGGAAAAAGTAAAAGTAAAGTTTAAACTCCGGACCAAGAAAGCGTTCGCGGTTCTTGAGCGTGGGTGGTTGTTGTAGTTTATAGGGAATCCCCGGCCGTCCCCTCCTCTTCTCTCTCCCTCTATTGTCTCTCCACGTGGTTTTATGCAAGAAAAATTATGAAATTATGCAAACTGAGCCCAAAAATGTGAAATTATACGATTCTGTCAATTTTAACAAAGAATGATGAAGGAAAATAATCAGAAATTATGCAAACAAAAAAGATCAAATTTTGCTAAATGATGCGGGGTGCATAAAACCACAGGAACAGTATTGTAAACGAGGTCTCGTCTCCACTACCCTTTTTCCTACCCTCAATTCGAAGTAGGTAAGTAGAAGTATAATGGAAACTTTCTGTTAAGGCAAACAGTCGAAAGCTTCATTACTTTTGGAATTTGTGTTTTTTTGGCGGTGACGTCTTTAAACGGAAGCAATTACATTTGGACAAAGCAAAACGGATAGCGGCAACAGTTGTTCACGATTCACAGTCCACTTATCTCTACAATAATATAATTAATTCATGTATTGGGAAAGCAGCATTGTGTATCCTTTCTGAAACTGAACACCTACTAAACCCATTAAATTCAGAATATCATCTGGATGTTATACTATGTTAAAAGTAAATGACATTTTATAATTTAAAAAAAATAAAAAAATCAACAAGAAGCGACTGGTGAAAGAAAGCATTCATATCGTCATCAGTATGAACTATTTGTGAGGCATCGTGGTGAAATCAGACACTCGTCAAAATCATAAAAAACGAAGAAACATGCATTTTTCGCCAGTTTTGCTATTTTATCAACATGTAGTTTTTTGGCTCCAGAATTTTTATGATGTCCATTGTCCATTCAATTAATCAGCACATTTCCATGTGCATTTTACTGGAAAACGTTGATTAAAGGCACACATTATGCAATTTTTCAGTTTTCAAGGTTTGGTAGTTAGTTGTAAGGCGCTACTCGTAGGTCCTTCTTTTTTCTTTTCTTTCCCTCTTGTTTCTATCCGCCAATCTAGTCCCCCCCACCCCCTCCCCCCCACACAAAACTCCAAGTTACCTATTGTGTATTGGTGTGCTTTGCTTTACTAAAACAAATAAATACAAGCAAGTAAACAAATAAACGAACAAGTTTGGATAAAGATGGATGAATTTTGCCCGCGTTAATAAATACAAGCAAATAAACAAATAAACAAACAACAAATTTGGATAACGGTGGATGAATTTTGCCCCCCCCCCTGAATAAATACAAGCAAATAAACAAATAAACGAACAAATTTGGATAAAGGTGGATGAACTTTTCCCCCCTGAATAAATACAAGCAAATATAAACAAACAAATTTGGATAAAGGTGGATGAACTTTTCCCCCCTGAATAAATACAAGCAAATATAAACAAACAAATTTGGATAAATGTGGATGAACTTTACCCCCCTGAATAAATACAAGCAAATATAAACGAACAAATTTGGATAAAGGTGGGTGAACTTAACCCGCCTGAAAAAACACAAGCGAATAAACAAATAAACGAACTAGTTTGGATAAAGGTGGATGAACTTTGCCCTCCAATGTCGAATGTGAAAACTGTCGTCACC
>NW_004798665.1:14234-16169 GCF_000002075.1 Aplysia californica | reverse complement strand
GGTATTTTCTTGAATATAAATGGGTGGTTGGCGGGTGCTCGTACGTTGTGTTCCCTTTCTCTCTTGTCAAATATCTGTTGTCGCTGTCTCTTGTCTTTCTTTTCCTTGATTGTCTTGTTACTCTCAAGTAGTAACACCTCAAAGCTTCGGCACGTATTATGATGGCCTATATGTGTTGCAAGTGCTGTAAAACACTTACTAAAGCTAAACGAAATCTGTCGGTCGCCTTTCTTGCTGTCTCAACTTCTCAAATGTATGCCCCTGGCCTCGTGCGTATGCTGGTTGAAAGTTTGGGTGGTTGGCGGGTGCTCTTGTGTGGTTTGCTTCTTCTTTCCTATCAAACATCTATAGTGCTGATCTCTCCTCCTTCTTTAAATTTGTATATGTTACTCTCTTGTAACACATCTATTCTTCGGCACTTACATGACCTTACTGTGTTTCAAGTGCCGTAAAACTCTTACTAAAACTAAGGAATCTTTTCTCGGTTTGTCCCTGTGTTTCTTCAGCATGTGGCGACCTCAGTACTTTCCTGTCCAATCTCCTTTTTTAATAACTTTTAAACAGTTCATAACGAAAGGTAAGCTAAAGAAGAAGGCAAATTTCCAATGTAAAAAAAAAATGGAGATAGGCCAAGAAAGCACCGAGGTCGCGATGTGTAGAATATAGAATTTCACGGTTTTATTGGAGTCCTCAGGGCTAAAACTGTAACTTGATCAGCCACACTTCGCGTTTGTTATTCCAACGACATCGTGTTTCAATCTATAAGCACCTGCTTTCTTTTCTTTCGATGACAAATGTAAGGCAGCGTGGTGGAATCATGCTCTCGTCAAAATGATCAAAGTGATGAAACTTGCATTTTTCTGCAGGTTTGTGAATTTTTATCAAATTTTTGTTTTTTGGCTCAACACCTTTCATGCCCATTAAAGAACTAATTTCTGTGTTCAAATTTCTGAAAAACTTTGGTTAAAGGCACAAAAAATGTAAATTTTCAGTTACCACGGACTCTTAAGCTAAGGAAATAACTAATCTTTGGCGGCCATTTTTTCCACTAATTTTACCTCTGATAACAGGTGACCCCCACCTCCTTCTTTCGCAAATATCTCGACGTGTATTCAAGATAAATGGATGTTTTTTCACCCAAATAAAGACAAGTGAACAAGTTTTAGGAATACCAATAACTCTACATTCCCAAAAATTGACGAGAGCCTGATTCCACCACGCTGCCTCACAAATGGTATTCTGTTCGAGAAGACAATTATAGCGACTGTGGCGTGGTTACTTGGCTCACGTGTTGACTGGCGTGGTGCGGGTATTGGACAGACGTGGCGTGACTAAACGTCTGACGTGGTGTGATTTCTGGACAGGCGTGGCGCGGCTATGTTGCTGACGTGGCGTGATTACTGGACATACCTTGCGTGGCTTAGTGGCTGACGTGGCGCGTTTACTGGACAGACGTGGCGTGGCGAGGTTAATGTACATACTTGGCTCGTTTTCTTGATTGACGTGACTATCTACAGTCTGGAGGCTTGGCTTTGGCACGATCCTGAAGATGGATCGGGGACTCTCGTGGCCTAGAGGTTAAGGTGTTGGCCTCTCATTCAAAGATCCCGGGTTCGAATCCTGGTAGCGACCGAAAAATTTTCTTCTCTAAAATGACTCCTTTCACCCCCTTTCCTGCTCTCTAGCAATGTTCTGTGGTCTAGTTTCGTCTCCACTTTCTGCCCCCTCCACCTCACCTCCTTCACCACCTCCTCTGGGCTCTTGACATTTTCTGCAGCCTTTCTACTGCTACTCTTTGGCTCCTTCTTACTGCTGTCTTTCAGTAACAATACCCCTGATCTTCTGGTAGGAAAAATATACAACTAGCCTTCTCGGACAAGGGCGAACAACCTCAGAGGTTCCGTGTGCAAGTAGCGCACGTTGAAGTCCCCTTGG
>NW_004798665.1:9629-12258 GCF_000002075.1 Aplysia californica | reverse complement strand
CACACACACACACACACACACACACATACACACACCTTAACCCAGATATAAGCACACACACTCACACACACCTTATTAACCCACATACAAGCACACACAAAGGTACAGATATTGACAGCCATGATACCGCTCTCTTTTCTGTTGTCGGTCTTCCTGATCAGTTCCGTTTGTTTATCGCAAAGCTCTTATAGGGCCATATGTGCATGTTGTTCCCTGTCTTCCTATGCTCTTCCTTCTCTCTATCTTCCCACTTTCCACACAACAGCAGTTGTTAAAGTCCATAATTTGATCTATTTTTTTTATCGGCCAAAGAATTTCAGTTGTCTCTTTCTGATTGTACAGATAATAAATCTTTCACAACTTATTGTCATTTGGAGCACTTCTCTATTTGTTTTGCTCTCTATCCATGAGATTCCCAGTAATCTTCTGTAACATCATAGTGGTTAGGCTGCCGGACTCGTAATCGTGAGATTGCAAGTCTCGGGAATCGAGCGTCAGCTCTGTTCGACGTTGTGTCTTTGGGAAATACACTTTACACGAATTTCCCGTTTGGCTCGGTCCTTTCGGAGATGAACATTTAACTCGGATGTCCCGCCTTTTAAATTTCCTAAGAGTGTTGATAAACCTACAATTTCACCCTTTCGTGATGATGGGTTATTGGTGGGTGATCTGCTGTGGTTTGCTCCTTCTTTTTCTACCAATCATTTATCATCCGTATTTGTCGCCCTTCTTTTCTTTGATGTGTGATACTCTCTAGTAAAACCACGTAGATGGTTGTGTGGCCATTGGTGTGGTTTGCCATATTATATCGCAACCCTTAAAAATACGAAGTTGTATCTGCACAGTGCCTAGTTTGAGAAATTTGACGTACAAAAAAAAGTTAAGTTTCTCAGCATGTCGAGCTTTTTCGAATGCAATCTTGATAATGGCTTCGAAGAATCTTACGATGTTGATAGAGTTGATTGAACGTTTAGTTTCTGACTCTCTTGTGGACTGCTATTTCTGGGGTGCCTTGATAGTCAAAGCAGACGTTGTGCAGAGTAAGCCTGATTCCCCGTTCGGACTTCTCTGTTGACATCCATCCCGTGGCGATCATATGACCTATTTAGTTGCAAGCGCCGTAAAACCTTTCTAAAACTAAGTTAAACTGTTACTAAAACTAAACTCACTGAAACTAAACTGAACAATGCGCCATGATCGTGTTGTTGAAGTTAAAAGGCACCACTGGTAGGTCCTACTGCTTTTCTATCCTCTTGTTATTTCTGTGCATATTATATCTGTCTCCCTCTTCTCTTTGCACATAGTCACCAATATATGTGAGGCAGCGTGGTGGAATCAGGCTCTCGTCAATTTTCGGGCAGGTAGAGTTTTTGGTATTATCTTAAAGCTTGTTCAATTGTCTTAATTTTTGTGAAAAAAATATCCATTTATCTTAAATACAAGTCGAGATATCTGCGAAAGAATGAGGTGGAGGTCACCTGTTTTCAGAGGAAAAATTAGTGAGAAAATGGCCGCCAAAAATTATTTATTTTCTTAACTTAAGAGTCCGTGGTAACTGAAAATGTACATTTTTTGTGCCTTTTATCAACGTTTTTCAGAAACGTTTCCACAGAGATCAGTTTTTTAATAGGCATGAAAGGTGTTGAGCCAAAAAACCCAAATTTGATAAAAATTCATAAACCTACGGAAAAATGCAAGTTTCTTCACTTTGAGTATTTTGACGAGAGCCTGATTCCACCACGCCGCCTCACATATTATTATCATATGTCGATGTTCTGTCTATGTACTGTAACAGTTTTTTTTTCTCTGCACTTCTGCACTGTGGGTGGTTGGCGGGTGCTCTGGTGTGGTTTGCTTCTTCTTTCCTATAAAACATCTATCGTCCTTATCGCCCCTTCTTCTTTTTAAATGTTTCGTTACTCTCTTGTAACACCTCTAATCTTCTGGCGCTCATATGACCTTATGCAATTGCGAGCGCCGTAAGACCTCTAATAAAAATAATTTTAAAAAAATTCTGCTCTAAAGGGTAATTGTTGCGCCGATGTGCATGACTGTGCATCTTGGGCGTTTGAGGATTTGTTCGTGACGTCACCACATGGCATGTGATCCGTGTCATAAATTGGGTCGCAGTGTGCCAAGGACATCGGCTTTAGGATTTTATGCAGATGTTTTTTTTTTACGCATTCTTTTTTTCCTCTTACATTTCTTTTCTTTCCCACTGGTGGATGGTTGGCGGGTGCTCTGGTGTGGTTTGCTCCTTCTTTCCTATTAAACATCAAAGGTCGTCCTGATCCCCCCTCCTTTTTGTGTTTGTTACTCTCTTGTAACACCTCTATTCCTCGGCACTTATATGACCTTACTGTGTTGCAAGTGCCGTGAAACAGTTATGAAAACTAACTCTTACTAAAACTAACCGCTGTCACTACTGTTGCTCTTACGTTTTGTGGTGCAGTAGATGTTTGTTGTTTTGTCGATGCGTTTGTTTCTAACCCCAATATGTGGGTGGTTGGCGGGTGCTCTGGTGTGGTTTGATTCTTCTTTCCTATCAAACATCTTTCATCTTTATCTCCCCTCCTTCTTTTTAGTGTTTGTAACTCTCCTGTAATTCTATGACCTAATTGTGTTGCAA
>NW_004798665.1:4887-6142 GCF_000002075.1 Aplysia californica | reverse complement strand
CTTGCATTTTTCCACAGGTTTGTGAATTTTTTTCAAATTTTTGTTTTTTTGACTCAACATCTTTCATGTCCATTAAAGAACTCATTTCTGCATGGCTTTTTCTGAAAACGTTGATTAAAGGCACAAAAATGTAAATTTTCAGCTACCACGGAATCTTAAGCAAATGAAATAACTAATCTTTGGCGGCCATTTTTTCACTAATTTTACCTCTAAAAACAGGTGACCCCCACCCCCTTCATTCTCAAATATTACTTGCATTCAAGATAAATGGATATTTTTTCCACCCAAATAAAGACAAATGAACAAGCTGTAAGATGATACAAATAACTCTACATGCCCAAATATTGACGAGAGCCTGATTCCACCACGCTGCCTCACATTTTGTTCCTCTCGATTGGCACGCCGAGATAACAGAATGGACGCACAAGGAAAGACACGGCCGTTGAACTGTTTTTGTTCCCCTTCTCTATGTGTACATCTTTATCCTACATTTCCAAAGTTTCGTGTTTATTATATTTAATTTTTGCAGGCACGCTTGGCTTCCCGACCACTTAAGTATCATATCATGCGGGACTAGAATTAATTATTAACATTTGCGGTCGCGCAGTTGTGAATCTGGGTCAAGTAATTTCTGTTTTTTATGCTGCTCGTTGCCCTCCCCAATAGCATGCACACAAGTGACGCATGTGCTGGTTCACGGGGTTTTCATTTTGTGACGTTTTTTTTGTGGTAATAGCAAGCACGGGTTTGATATATTGCAGCACGTTTCGCCGGCGTAGCCCCAGTATCTCGTATCTGTGTGCGAAAGACGTAGGTTTGATTCCAACGTGGGTTAGACATGTGATTAAGTCGTGGCTCCGTCCTTACATAACACGACCGTGGCCGGCGCTGATAGGCTGGGGCCAAACGACCCGACTCTTACTTGACCTAAATTGTGTCGATCTGGCCGGAAAAGTCTCCAGTTGGTCAACACGGTGCTTGTCGACCTAACGAGAACCACCGCCCACTTCTGCCACCTTTCACCAAGAGGCTCCCGTTGTCGTAGCGCCTACCGACATGGATTTCCCTTTGGGACATTACCATCGGCTACCATAGACTTACAAAGCTCTATCTGCCCAGTACCTAGTTGTGAGAAATTTAACGTACACATTCTTCAGTCTCACAAGCCTTTTTCATACAGTTCTTTGAATATCTTGATCACCACTCCGAATAATCAGACGATCTTAAAATACATTAATAATAAACTCAAACAAAT
>NW_004798665.1:3002-4053 GCF_000002075.1 Aplysia californica | reverse complement strand
TACTTACTTACTTACTTACT
This sequence comes from Aplysia californica, assembly GCF_000002075.1. NCBI lineage: Eukaryota > Metazoa > Mollusca > Gastropoda > Aplysiida > Aplysiidae > Aplysia > Aplysia californica. The sequence continues at coordinate 4,033 of NW_004798665.1, read as the reverse complement.
TACTTACTTACTTACTTACTTACTTACTTACTTACCTACCTACCCTACCCTACCTTACCTTACCTTACCTTACCTTACCTTACCTTACTTTACCTTACCTTACCTTACCTTACCTTACCTTACCTTACCTTACCTTACCTTACTTACCTTACTTTACTTACCTTACCTTACTTACCTTACTTACTTACCTTACTTACCTTACTTACTTACTCACTTACTTACTCACTTATTTACTTATTAACTTACTTACTACCCATTACGCGTTTAGGGTAGCAACAAAGGATCTCCAGCTCTGTCTGTTTTGGGCCATCTTGGTCAGCGTTCCCCACGAATGATTCCAGGACTTCATTTCAGACTCTACTGTGCGTCTCCAGGTCGTTTAATGCACACTGTTCATACATTATTTTGTACAGATGTAATTGCAAGGGATGGAATGCTTGAACAGTTTCTTTTTTAAAGTTGGTTAGCAGGGCTCTCGTGGCCTAGAGGTTAAGGCGTTCGTCTGTCGTTCAATAGGTCGTGAGTTTGAATCCGAATAGCAGCGGGGAATTTTCTCCTCTAAAGTGTTCCCCTTTCACATCCATTCCTGCTCTCTAGCAATGTTCTGTCGTCTGCTTTCGCCTCCACTTTCTGCCTCAACCTCTCACCTCTTTTAGCCCCTCCTCTGGGCTCCTGACTCTTTCTGCAGCCTTTCTACTGCTTCTCCTTGGCTCCTTACCTCTGTCTTTCAGCCACACCCCTGATCTTATGGTAGGTAAGATCTACAACTAACATTCTCGGAAAAGGTTGAAAAGTCTCGGAGGTCCCGTATGCAAACCTTGGTGGTCCAAAATCGATAAGAGTAGGTTTCGGCCGCCACCAGGGCAAAATTCAAATATTTTTTACCAACTGAAAATGTTTAGTGTATCCCGCGGGCACATACATAACTATGACCTTATACTGTTGCGGGCGCCTTAAAATACTTATCAAAAAAAAAAAAGTTGGTTATCATGTTTCAGACCAGAACAAACGGTCCCTCTGTTCAATTTAAA
>NW_004798665.1:0-1046 GCF_000002075.1 Aplysia californica | reverse complement strand
TCATCATCATCATCATCATCATCATCATCATCATCATCATCATCATCATCATCTTTGTAACATTCTAACATGCAATCATCATCATCATCATCATCATCATCATCATCATCATCATCATCATCATTGCTCGTAGTTAAATCGGTTCAGTGAATAGAATCCTGATTGAGTCTCCAATAGGCCCCATCGTACCTTTGGCGTGAGCTGTCCAATTAGACCAACGGTACTTAATTAATTCCTGCCCGGTACGGTTATAAGTGTCGTGATTCGGTGGAATCGGGCGCTCGTCAGTTCTTTGGATCTTCTGGGCAAATGGAGTTATAGATATCGTTTTAAAGTTTGCTTTTTTACCTTACATTTGATGATAAAAAAATCAATTCATTTTCAACATATGTCAAGATATTCGCGATTCAAGGAAGTGGTGGTCGCTTTTTATCAGAGTCAGAGGCAAAATTAGCGAGAAATTGGCCACCAAAGTTTGGTGACTTACAAAGCTGTAGTGTCCTGGGGAACTGTGAATTTACATTTGCTGTGCTTTTTTTATCAACGTTTTCAGAAAATATCGCACAGAAATGTGTTTTTTAAACGAACATAAAATGTGTTGAGATAAAAATTAAAGATAAAAATTGATAAAAACTGCCCAAGGGGTGGAAAATGCAGGCTTCTTTGATTTCATTATTCTGACGAGCGCCTGATTTCACCACGACGACTCACAATTAAGTTAGCTGCTATCAGGGTTCAGCTGACATATTCTGTTACGTAACCCCTTATATATCAGTTTCGATGGTGTAGCGGCTAGTGGTTTGTGTGGCACGCAGGAGACCCGAGTTCGATTCCCGAATGGCCGAAATGTTTGTGTTGTATCTCGTGGCGCTCATAATAATGACCTTACGCAGTTGCGAGCGCCATAAAACTTTTACTAAACTGAAATAAAAGAGTAACTAGTTACTTCTGCTGGGAAGTTGTATGTATCTTTCCGGGAAGCTGAGAATTTTTCTGAGTCTTCTATGGTCTGCTGGGGTAATAATATAGTGTAAAGCCCATAGAGC
>NW_004798664.1:99131-100887 GCF_000002075.1 Aplysia californica | reverse complement strand
TGTGTGTGTGTGTGTGTGTGTGTGTGTGTGTGTGTGTGTGTGTGTGTGTGCCTAGAGAAAGGCCCAGTTGTCGCCAAAGCTATTTTTGAGCAACGGGGTGAAAAGACCTAAAAAGTAGTGCCTGGTAAAAATTTAGTTCCATCAGAAAACACATAACGAAAGGATTTTATAATAATTTAAGTCTAAACATTTTTATTACTTATTATTTTTTCGACTTGTCGTACTTCAACAAAGATGAAAACTGTGCTAGATATCTAGAAATTGTTTTGTTTTTCTCCAAACTTTATTTTTACACCATGTACGCGTGTTACAAAATGTGGCATATCCTTCAAACTACTCAAGATATTTTAAAAAACTTTAAAAAAGAAATCAATCAGTGTGTTTAGCTTTGAATCTGCAAAGACTCTGCCCTTATTTAAATATCCAAAATTCCCGACAACTGGGATCCTTCCTCCAGGCAAACACACACAAATACTGACAGGTGTGGTCACACAAAGCGATAGTTGATTTGTCGGCTGCTGTTTCAACTGTACTTACACCAACCAATGGGAGAGAAAAGACTTACTGAGCGTTCACACCAATCACTCTAACGAGCGACAGTCGTTCTAACGACAACGGCCGACCGACCAGATGTACCAAAAAAGTCTCTCATCCAAAATCTCGTATCCCTCATTTGCTTTCAGGCCAAAGCACGACAATGGCTAATACGTGTTAGTCTAGTCAACTCAGTTAGATTCTTGTTGTGTAAGGGTTATCAGACTGTCGCTTGTCCGAGTGTTTGGTGTGAACGGCCGGTTATACCCAGTGCTCACTGCCGTGAAGTCAGTGCTCACTGCCGTGAAGTCAGTCGAGTAGAGGCGGGACTAGCCAGATTTTTCACATTGGAGAGAAAAAAGCTACCATTGTGGCACAATTCGACCCATTTCGATAAAACGGTCTTGACAAAAAAAAAACCACATTGTTTTTCAAGGTTATAAGTTGACAATTGGGTGTGTACAGCCAGTCACAGATTTTTCTTTCTTTCTTTCTTTCTTTCTTTCTTTCTTTCTTTCTTTCTTTCTTTCTTTCTTTCTTTCTTCATGATTCCATTCGACATGATCCGATCCGATATTCGCACCAGATATCAACAGAATATTCCTTTCAAACCGATCGTACCAATGCCAGTCGTGACAGCTAAACACAGCACAAAAAGAGGACGATCATTGCCAATGAGATGAAATGCCTAAGAAATTATTGTTCAATGCCACAACGAAAGACTGCATAAAGAACGAAACTGTCCATTTATTAATAATAATAATACTGATAAAGATATCATAGCACAAATTACCGCTAAACAGCATGTCCTATGCGCTTTACAATCTATATTAATACCCCAGCAGACTTGATAGCCTTCCGAAATATTATTATTCTCAACTTCCCGGGAAGTATACGGTGCATGTTGCCCTTTTATATGCTCTAAAACACGACATATTGACGAGGTCTTTTGCTATCTATGGCCAGGTTCCTATTCCTACTTGGTTGAAGTGAGGAAATTCAAGTAAAATGCTTTTCCCAAGGACACAACGCTGGGCCTGAGGCTCGAACTCCCAACCTCGCAACCTTCCCGTTACTGTACGAGTCCAGTAGCCAAACCACATAACAGAGACAAAACGGACCATGAAGCATAATAAGTTATTGAACATCAGTGACTTCAGTGGCTCGATCACCTGATGAGAATGTCCCATAATCAACCACAGTTTACCCCCTCTCCCCCCCC
>NW_004798664.1:92505-95958 GCF_000002075.1 Aplysia californica | reverse complement strand
CATTTGACCTTAGGTGCTCAAAGAACGCTCGAACCGTTCCTTTTGGAGATTCCATGAAACCAAGGTAAACAAATACACTAAGCGGAATAAGATACACATGGGCTAGCAACACATGAAAGAGTAAACTCATTCACACATATGAACACACGCTCATTATACAATCAATCACACAGACACACACACACACACACACACACACACACACACACACACACACACACACATAATAATAATAATAACCACTAACACGCATACACCTACACACACAAACACAACAAAACAAATGAATAATAATCAATAATATAGTAGATGTTTCATTCAATGTGAATTTCCCCTACCTTGCAAGACATATACTGTGGCGTTAAGGAAAGAGAAGCACATCGACACAGTAAAGGTCATATTTAGTTGATTTAGGGTAGGACAGGAGGATCACAGAATGAGAATGACAGAGACTACAGGAAAGAGAAAAACATCCTATACAATTGTCAGTACTGACCGAGTGTAGATCATGCAAGCGAGCACGTAGGTTACATTCTAACTCACACGCATAAGCACATACACATACACATACACAAACACTCACAAACACACACACACATACACATACAAACATACATACCCACAAGCACATGCACACACACAAACAAACAAACCAACATACACACATTAAAACGTTTTATTGACTGGGGTTCTATATTCTCTTAAAAAAGTATTGCCAATTTTAAGCATGTCTTGCCAGTAAAGGTGCATTTCGATTCTCCTTTCAAATAGAACAGTGAACATACTTTTTATTGTTGACAGTTGATCCTTTAATCGTTAAACCAAAACTGAACTGAAGGCAAAGCTAAGGCAACGGCAAAACTGAAAAAGGCGGTTTTAATTATACAATGCCCAGAAAAGACAAGAAGCCAGAACTTAAAAAATACCCAAACAGCTCAAGAAGAAGGGGCCTAAGTAAAACCAAGAAAATTAAATAACAATACACGATAAAATACTACACAAAATCTCTGAAACGCAATTCGGGTTTGTTGCGAATAAAGATACCCAAAATGCCATAGCCGCTCTAAAGATGCTCAAATAAAGATCTGCTGATGAAGCTTTACCTCAACCTGCTTTATCGACTACTCTAAAGCATTCGACAAAGTGAGACATAAAGATATTATTATATTCAACATCCTAACAGATGGAGCAGACATTGACGATCATGGTACCCAATTCCTTCCTGTTGTCTGTCTTCTTGATCAGCTCGATTTTTCTTTTTGTGCTATTCCTTGCAAAGTTGTTCAGGCCATCTGTGTGTATGCTGTTCTTTGTTTTCCCCTGCTCGCTCGTCTTTTCCTCTATCTTTTCACGCAGAAGCAGTCCCTCTGGTTCATTTGATCTATTTACGTGGCCAAAGAATGTCAACAGCAACAAACAAATAAACACAGCACGAAAAAGTGGAACCTGAACAATATCAGAACTACACAGTGATTGGTGTGGCGTGGCGTGGCGCCGCGTTGACGAAATCTATTGGCAGTATTGCATCCGCAGTGACAAAACTTTTTTTTTCGCATGACCATATTATTTTAAGAGGGAGCCAATCTCCCCAAGTAAAGGAGAGCTTTTACATCGCGATCTCATGCCAGATATCGTCGGCTAGAAGTTAAGAGAGGGGGGGGGGGGGGGGGCTATACCTGAAGGCTATCTCGCTTATTAGTAGACCAAATGTTACAATATTTCACTCATATAACAAGCATAGTAAGGAGTCTTAAGATCTGCAATCAAATTTGGGAAAAAGTTTCGTTTCCATGGACATGGCGGCCATATTGGATTTTGTTGACATTCTTATGTAATGAATAACGCACGTATCGTTCATGGAAATTGATTGTGTTTTTTGCATGCATGTTAGAAAACATTCGATCTAAAAATGTATCTGTTGATTTTTTCCTATACGAATTAGAAAATGTTTCACGAATTTTTTCTCTGAGGTAGTATTCAAGTTTGCAAAACCCCGGGAAAATCCACACTCTAGACACCCGCAACAAAAATCTATTTCATATAAGCCTATCAAAAATTCAACGTACAAAATTTTAGTATTACATCTCTTCATTCTTTGAAAATTTCATAAAGATTTGATGAAAAATAGTTGAGTTATTCAAAAAGTATAAAGAAAAATCGGGTTTTGAGAAAACGGCCGCTAAAGAAAAATAAAATATTGACTTTATGAGAAAATGGTTGAGACAAACCTGCCAGGTACGGGAAGAAATAAGGTTTTTGGGGGTTCTTATGTGATGGAATAGCTGCAGGGGAGGCTGAGAAAGCTAAAAATGCCTCCAACACAAGTTCCATAATTTTAAGCCGAATTGGGACTTTGGGGGTGTAGGCACCCCCGCCCCCCTTAAAGTAAAGTGTAGATCTATTAAACCCAGAAGGAAAACATTAATTTTACAGGAAATATGGAGAAAAAAAACCTGTTTCATAAATATGTATTGCTTTTTACAATATTTAGAATGTGAATTTCGACAAGATATTTTTGAGCACATACAACCAATACCACAGATAAAGACAGCGAAGAAAAAACATTAAGGCTGGAGTATCTCGAACCTATCACTCGCACACAATCTTGCAAAGAAAAGTTTTAAGAATAGAATTATAATACAATGTATGTGTAGACTACAATCTGTCCTGACGACCTCCTGTCCAAGGCAATCACCTGTACAAACGACGACTTCCCGCTTCCTAGCAGTTTTTTTGGCTGTTGTTGTTGTTTTTTCTACATAATAATGCCGTTCTCTGAGATGTCCACCTGTATCACCAACCACTTTTCTCCCCGACGATTAACGGATGTTTTGGACAATTTCGATTGCACCAGCAGGTTTTATTCCAAATTTTTACTGAAATAAATCCCTTATTATAAATATCCTTTCTAACCAAACTTTAAAAACAACAACCCAAAAACAAAGATTCTAGGCCCATATATATTCTCGGCTAACGGAAAAGTTACTGGCTCAAAAACAAAATATTATAGTGAAATAAGGACGCAAAACGTAACCACAATCTAAAAAATTCAGTGCAGAACTAGAAAGTTTACAGTAACACAATAATAATGCAAAGCCATCTAACAATGTCAACATGGGCCCCTCCTCTTTGCACTGTTTTGTAACATATTTTTTGTTCTATTTTCGTATATTGATAGAGCTATTTTGGTACATCACCGTGCTGTTTTTGGTATACACCATTTTAAAAACAAGTTATTTTATGTCCTTCGCGCATGACGTCACAGTGACCCAAATGTGGCCCAAAGAGAAAGTGGAGACCGCGTATGTGAGATCTAGGTCAAGTAAGTTCCGAATTGGGCGCTTAAGTTTAGATATACCCTTTACCAACTCTCCAGTTAGCAAGTCTCAAAGAAAGAAAACAAACAAACAAACAAACAAACAAACGAAAACTAACAAAAAATCCCCCCCCCCC
>NW_004798664.1:90832-92405 GCF_000002075.1 Aplysia californica | reverse complement strand
CTTCTTTTTGTGTCTGTGGTTTGGGGGGGGGGGGGGGGGTGTATCAAAGTAACAAGTCGTCATCACGCCATGCTTTAGGATTTCAAAATAGGACAACACGTGCTCACTAATGTACATGCATGTTATATTGATCTATAGAATGACCCACATTATAAATATAGTATTACATGAACGCATAAATATTATACATAGATATTATATAAATTACAGATAAGTACATTATCATACAAATACACGCATACTCTCTCTTTTATCTATCTATCTCTGTCTCTCCCTCTCTCTCTCTCTCACACACACACACAAACAAACACACAACGATATATGCCGATATGTTCAAGCCAGGGTAGTGGTGTCAAGCCGGCTTTGTAGCGGCAAGTTTATCAAGGAATAACTACATCTTGGGATTGGCTCGGTGTGGGTTCTGATCTTTTTTATTTTTTATTTGTCTTTTTTTTAAATTCTCCCCCCCCCCCCCCCCCCCCAAAAAAAAGGGGGGGGGGGGGGGGGGGCTGGGGACCATTTGAAATTTGGAAAAATCGTACACTGTTACATGTGTTTGTTTGTTTGTTTGTCTGAATAAAGAGAAGCACATCGACAAAATAACGGTCATTTGGATAAGGTATATCCGAAAGACAGAAGCAATAGAGGGAAAGCGAAGAAGTAGCATCTCGTTCAACAGAAGAGTGAAGTTGAGAAAAGATCAAACAACAAAAAAAAGAGGGAGAGAGAGAGAGAGAGAGAGAGAGAGAGAGAGAGAGAGAGAGAGAGAGAGAGAGAGAGAGAGAGAGAGAGAGAGGGGGGGGGGAAAGAGAAGATAAGAAAGAGAACAAAAACGAAAACAAGAAAGAGCGAAATAAGAAAGAGAATGTAGAAAGACAGAAAGAGATTAAAAAACAAACCAACAAGAAAGCGAAAAAAGAAAGAAAAAAAAAGAGACCAAAAAAAAAGAAGAAGAAAGAAAGAAAAAGACCAATACCAAAACAAAAAGGAGAGAGAAAAAATAAGCAAAGTACTAGATTACACCGTGGAATTGATAGCGGTAGAGAAACGTGGGACCAACCACTCAGTAGGTCTCCCGATAGTTTGTTTTGCCAATCACCGAGCTCATTCACGCCACGCGCAGATGCAAATCGCCAAGGGGGGCTGCTGCCAAAAGGTCCCATCTGCCTCACATTACTGCTGCACACAGAACGTTTCGACTCTGTGCCCGTCAAATGACGCGTTACGCTTGACACTGGTACCAACTACTAATCCATACACCTAGCTGATAATAGGAGAGAAGATGTTAGTGTCTGCTCGGGATGTGGAGACATTCGGCGAATTTTTTTTCTTCCAATTTAGGTGTTTTTACATCCCCGCCACTCTCCCCTAAAAATAATAATTTTACGACAACCCCACCCCCCCAAAAAAAAACACAACAACAACAACAACAACAACACAAAACAACCCCAATACAATTTAGACCATTCCGGAGATGGGCTTCTGATCCTAACTATCAGGGCCAATCCCAGCGGAAAGGTAGAGATACTCGATAAAAATTTCTCCCCAGTCGGGAATTGAACTCGAGCCTCTT
>NW_004798664.1:83718-90732 GCF_000002075.1 Aplysia californica | reverse complement strand
AAGGCGACAAAAAACAAACCCACGACAAAACCCCCGCCCCAGGGCTACACAACAGACGCCAGCCAAAGAGTTCCACATTACCGCTGCACACAGAACGTTTCGGCTTTGCACACGTCAAACCACGCATCACACTTGACACTCAAGTCTGGTACCGACCGCCAGTACTTAACTATACCAAAGATCGTGTATAACAAGATAGTTCACTCCTCTCTGTAAACCAATTAAAAAGGGGTCCTCAAAATTCGGTGGCGCCCTCTTCGAAAAAGCGCCCGCTTTGCGAACAGAGTTACCCTACTTGTGTGAAAAGAATTAAAGTGAAACTAAAAAGTTGGGCTTTTCATATTCTTCTTCTGAAGAAACGAAAGAGAGCTTCAAAACAAAGACTGCAGCGTTCTCTTAATAATAAAAAAAGGTACTCGGTCACGATAACGATACACATATTATATTGCCTTGCTTAGAGGAGCACTAAATAACACAATTATATAGTCCATTTTGCCATAACTTAATAGAAAACATTCCGGCTTCAGACAAAATTGTCTGAGTAGATCTTATTGGCTTGACAAAAATCAACTTGACTGAGTTGTAAATAATCCTAAGTACTTACCTGTCCTAATATTAACCATACTTTAATTACTCAGGAGGCAGGCTACTTCGACCCCGCCTATTAACTCTTTCACTACCATATCTGCTCTATAACCCTACCAAACAGTTCAAGAGTGTTGGGCTTGGCTGTGAAGGGGTTAATTCAGACCAATTCCGGTCTGAGTGGGATACTATATCCCATCAGAAAAAGATGGGTTTGTTTGTTTGAGTAAAGAGAAGCGGACATTGACACAATAATTGTCATTTAGCGCTGGGAGAAGTAAGATAGAGGGACAGAAACAACAGGGAAACCAAAGTATCTGGTGACTGTGAATGTTTCATAACCGGCGTCTGTAGCGTAGTGGACAGGTAGAGTAGTCAAAGCCAAAGCCGCATCTAAATGGTCAAGATTGTGAGAAGACACCGATATAAATTTGTATAGTTATTTTCATTTGTTTGTTTGCTTGTGTGAGTTAAGTAGAGAGCAGTACAACGACACAATAATTGTCATGTAGTGCTGGGAAACAGTAGGACAGACAGAAACAATAGTGGGGAAAGTAAAGATGTAAGACCTACCAGTGGCACCTTCCAAGAACTTACCACGTATTTTCACACAATATAGACGATTTGGATACTATTCATACATATATTTATATCTATATAACTGTTTATTTTTAGGGTTTGGTACAAACTTTCAGAGGCCATGTCGTTAAGTACAAAAGGAGGGGGGGAAAAAACAACAACCCAAAACCGCCAAATACAATCAAGAAAGGGTCAAGATCACAAGATTTGAATTTCAATTCACAGACAATAACGTCACAATCGCGCTGCATTCAAAACAGTTCTCGCACAGACTGCTCTGGAAGAGTGGCCTCACCCAAGCACCAGTTCACAACCATGTTATTATGACAGAAAAGTATATCCCAACTCTCTAAAGCCCCGCGCACACAAGGAAACTTTCCATTCGTCGCACGACTGTGAAGTGCATGTATTACGTTACTCGACAGTGACGAGAGGCGAACACGCGGGCAAAAAGTGCCACATTTGCATACTCGCAGTCGTGGTAAGAGTGGAAAGTTTCCTAATTTGCATGGGGTAAAAAAGACCCCCCCCCCCCCCCCAAAAAAAAAAACAACAAAAAAAACAAACCCAACAACAAACAACCCCCCCTAAAAAAACAAAACAAACAAACCCCCAACAAACAAACAAGCTAATAACAACCAACCCTCACCCCACCCCAAAAAAAACAAACCCAGAACAAAAACAAAAACCCAAACCAACATCCCCAAACAATCGATATAACAGTATACAGCACCAGGAGCGACTTGACGGCCGACTCTGATGAAGTTCCGGGGGTGAGGAGAGCACACTACGTTGGGGGGAATTCTCCCTTTGGACATAGCCCAAAAGAAAAAGGACAATTTGTGAAACGTGTCTTCCTTTTTTTCTCAAGGACACAACGTCAGACCGAGCTGAGGGGACGGTTTTGGGTGAAGTGGTACGGGAGGTTTACCGCCCCTATCATCAACACTGTTAGGTTATTTAAGAGGCAGGACCTCCGAGTTTGACGTCCATTTATTTTCTCCGAAAGGAGCAAAGGGTACGGTTTGTTTTGGCGTCAGTAGTATTAGTAGTAATAATAATAATAATTGTATTAACAAGACTCGTCAAACACCTCAAACAATCATCGTTTCAGACAAAAGAGCAAAATAAAACTGTAGACACATTCGGTTACATGCGTCTTTTACTTTGACCAAAACCGCTGTTTATTGGTACAGAATCCCTCTCAGACCCGTTGCATGGCATGTCATATATACACATATATATGTCAAAGTTCATTTCGACTCATGTCCGTTCCACAGGCAAGCGGGTGCTGATTTGTCAAACGTTCCGCCTCGGTCAGATTATGCAGATCCAACGTGTGCGCCTCGACCCCATTATGAGGATCCAACGACTCGAAAACGTGTGTACGCCTCGACTTGATCATTCAGATTCAACGAGTTGAATAAGTGTATACGTCTCGATTCGACTATGTGCATGCGACGAGTCGAACAAGTATGCATACTTCATTCCGATTGTCTGCAATCCGACAAGTCGAATATAAATATGTGTGTACCGCACATAAACAGCATTTGGGTACAGCCGGTAACGACAAACGAGAGGGAGTGATCTATCTCTGTGTGAGCAGGAAGGAACCTGGTGCGAAGGGCACAGCAGGGTAGGATGACGCCATGTAGCTTGGAGGACAGACGCTTCCTCGTTTCGAATGTCTAGCGTGGAGAGGCTCTTTTTAACAAAATAAAAAGACGTTGCTTTTTGTCTTTATTTCTTTTTAAACTGTAGTTCAAACATTCTGGAGCTGTTTTTGACAAAGTTCACCATTGAGCAAACAACATTTTTGCAGTTAGAACTTTTTAGTACTGGTTTCGCCAGATTTCAAGATACCATATCATTGAACAGGTACTCGGAGTAAACAACTTGCTTTGGCTGTCAGAACTTTCGATGAAAAATTCTCCCCATTCGGAAATCGAACTCATGTCTTCTGTGTGCGACGTGATGAAAGAGTGAGTAGCATTCCGAAGGTAATCAGGATCAGTTCAGGAATGGAACTAGGACCGCCCACACTATTGTCCAGTGTCTTAGTTTAATAACCAGTTGGTAAGCTTGTGGGTATATTGCCCAGGCCGCTCACACTGAAGTCAACTGGCACCATTTTCTGGCTGCCCAATGAGTCGCCGATCTGTGCTCACTATGATAGTCTCAAATCAAAAACAATTTCAAACATCGGGCCTCTCCACCGTCGTCAACTGAAATCAGCCACGTATTCAAACCCAGATCTCTTGTAATGGAGTCAACTTCAACAGATTTTCCAGACGCCAAGTGGAGACTTTTAATATAGATGTTTTTACGCCCCCATCGACATAATTTAGATCGCCTAGGAGTCAGGCCAATCGTGGACAACTCGGGCTGAAAGGGATACAACGTCCCAGCAGAAAGACCAAGACGCTCGATCAAATTCTCATTACACGGGAAACGAATACAGGTTTTCTGCGTGCGACGGCGAAGCAGCTAGCAGCTGCACCACAGACGCCAGTCCATTGACAGAATAAGCAGCATTCTACAGGTGATCATTGTCAGATCAGGCACGGATTCCAGCCGCCGGGTTCTCCTGAATCTGAGTCAACTAAAGCCACTTTCAAACGAACGAGCGACGGAGACTGACCACGGACAGACACGCGTGGCGTCGAGATCTCTCTGCCTTGTGATCTTTCCACAGTATCAGTAAAGGGCGAACGTAACAAGCTTTGCCAACTCTTTCAAAACCCAGTCGGAGTCACCCAACGTCATAACATCAGATTATTTAACAACGAACAAAATCACACCAGATTGCGCTGGTTTTGGTGTGGTGTATCATTTAAGTCTAATGTCCTCCCAAATTCCTGACAACCGCATTCGGGTCAGTACCAGGACATTAAGGGCAGCTGGCAAGCCTGGGGTAAGTAAGTTGGTAAGTAAGTGGAGACGTCGACGGGGTTGTGTCTGTTTTTTCACCAGTTCAAACAGCGGACCAGACAGGCTCGCTCACATTGGGCCCTGAAGACACAGTCATGTACTGCACGTGTCCGTTGCTCACCGCCCTGGACGTCTGCGGCGACGACTGCTGTATGGAGGACGACCTTGACATTGATGACGTGTGACACACAGCCGGGTCCCTCAGCGACTCCCGGCTGCCGGAGGTGGTCACGTGACGGCCTATCACGTGACCCTGCTGCTGCTGCTGCTCTTGGTTAGCACCCGTGCTGCCATCTGCGTAGAGGGAGGAGTAAGAGGGAAGGGAGTTGGTGGTGGGCGCGACGCCCGAGGTGCTGTGGATAAGCGGCACCGCCACGCTGTCACACGTATCGCTCTTCCTCATCAGGGAAGACGAAGACGACGACGCTACAGCAAAACCCCCACTATCACCACTACAACCACCACCACCGCCACCGCCGCCCGCGATACAGCTGAAAGACGTGGAGGACGGAGAGGCAGCAGCAGCAGCAGCACCCCCACCACCCCCACTCACCCCCCTCCCTGCGCCGTAGCGCTGTTGGTTCTGGTCCATGTAACACGTGTACACCCGGTCCTTCCCGCCCTCCGGGACTTCACCAGGGATCGGCGGCAAGCCGTTGAGGCCGCGGATGTTGAAGTCTCTGTCCATATTACAGTTGTTGACGGCCATGCCATTCATCTCCATGCCGTTGTACTGGCTCATGCGCCGGTGGTCGATCGAGTTGCTGTAACTCCGGACTATCCGTCTCAACTCATCTTTGTCGAAGAAGCAGGTGCAGAAAAGTCTCCAAAACTCGCTGCGGAACTTCCTTCCGAACAGATAGTACGGCACGATGTTGATGGCCGAGTTGAGGATGACGAGGAAGCTCCCGACCTCGTTGAGCGTGAAGATGTTTTTGTCTTTGGTGGAGATCGGGTTGAAGGCGTAGATCATTCTGGAGACGAGCGCCGGGCCCTGGCAGATGAGGAAGATGATGATGACGCCGATGAGCATGACGGTGGTGTCGTTGCGGTGCTTCTCGCGGGCGTTCAGCTCCTTGCCCTTCAAGCGCGACAGGTGCACAGCCCGGATGAGGAAGGCGTTGAGCACGACCAGGGTGAAAAACGGGATGCCGCACACGCAGACAAGGTACATCCACGAGTGGATAAACTCCCGGAAGATCTCGTTCTTGCCCAGCTCCGTGGTCTCGATGCCGTAGATGGTGTACACCTCGCTCGAGTTGGACAGGCGAAAGTCCTCCGACTTGGTGTAGTACTCCAGATACTTGGGAATGTTGAAGATGAGCCCGCCCACGTAGATGCCGACCACCACCTTCCGGGCGCGACTCCGCCGGCACATCCGCTCCGCCTTGAACGGGTGGCAGATCATGATGTAGCGGTCCACCGTGAAGGCTAGGGTCAGCCACACGGAGGTCACTTGGAAGACCACGGCGGTCGGGTGGATGAAGGGAAACAGCACGGCGTGGAACTGCTCCAGGTGGTGTGGGCTGTCCGGGGGGCGCGTGTCTTTGAGGATGAGCAGCAGGGTGAAGAAAAGCACCAGAGAGTCGCAGATGGCGAGAGCCGCGAGGTACATGTAAGTGCTGGACCTCATCGCGCGGCGCGTCAGCACAGCCACGGACAGCGCGTTGGCGATCGTTCCCAGACAACACACAGTGCTGCCGCCGATACCCATCAGGTAGTAGGTGAGTCTGTTCCTAAAGATCTGCTGCTCGCTGTCGATGTCGGGCGGGCCGCGGCGTAGAGTGTTGAGCATGGACAGGAGGTCACTGTCGTCCGTGTCCGCCCAGAAGTCGGAGGTGGAGTAGTTGTTGTACAGGGCCAGGTCCACGCCCAGACCCGCCTCCCCGGCCATGCCCCCAAAGCTGAGCGGTGGTTCTTGTTCCGTCATGATGTTTGTGATGTCCCGCGACTTCTGTTGTCTGTACCACTTTGTCTAAGGCATCGTTCCACAAAGTGAGAGAACTGTCTTGAGAAACCAGCAGCGGGTGTCAATCAAATCTGAAATAGAGAAGAGAATAGAACTAATAAGCGGCTGTTGTAACAAACAATTTAGCTTAGTTTTAGTAACAGCATGACAAATAGGTCATACAAGTGCCGAAGGTTCGAGGTGTTACAAGACTGAAACAAACACAAAAAGGAGGAGGAGGAGAGATAAGAACGATAGATGTTTGATAGGAAAGAAGGATCAACCACGCCAGAGTACCCGCTTCTGAGAGTGTTCCGGCACTAGCAACACAAATAGGTCACACAAGTACCGAAGATTACAAGTATTATATTAGAGAGTAAAGTACACAAAATAAAAGGTGAAGATGTAACGACGATAGATGTTTGATAACAAAGAACAAGCAAACGACATCAGAGCACCCACCAACCATCCACTGAAAAAGAAAAGTATACAGGATTTGTGAGGGGCGGGTGTAACAAGCAGTCGCGTCATAGAAAATGAAAATGTTATCGTGCATGTTTTATTTGTTTGCTTGTTTGAGTAAAGAGAAGCACTTCGACACAATAATGGTCATCTAGTGCTGAAAAAAAGGAAGACAGACAGACAGGCAGTAAGAAGTGCTGAAATGACTATTTTGCTCCAGAAAAATTCAACTGAAAAAGATTTTATTTGCTTTTGCGGTTAAAAAGCATATAAACTCTGACGTCAAGTATCTCAAATAGTACCTCATACGAAAATAGAACAATGTCAATCTCGTGCGATGACGAGGAGCCTGGAGATGAGTCTCAGAGAACGATGTACAGTAATAGACCACCATCAACATAATCAATAAGTTATTTTTAGAGGCACCTGCCATCCATGTCCAGATGCTGTTTTAGCCTTACAGTAATGGAAAGACAACGAATAATGCTTCCCCCCCACCCCCCACTGTG
>NW_004798664.1:81890-83556 GCF_000002075.1 Aplysia californica | reverse complement strand
CACACACACACAAACACACACACACACACAACAAACCTCGTAATAATTTCAAACCAAGACAGTTTTTTAAATGGGAAAATTTAAACATTTAACCAACTTTCGTCTACATTATTGTTGTAACATTTTAAAATATTTTGTACACACCCCCTAAAAATCAACAACAACGATAAAAACAACAACAACAACAACCCAACCTCCCACCCAAAAAACCCCAACAAAAAACAACCAACAACAACAAAACCCACAACCATCCTCACATTCTTTGAAAAAGAAAAATCTCTCATTTCCAATCCATCGGCCAAGTGCATCATTGAATTACGCGGCTAGGGGCTCTGTTGACGGGATCAAGGTTGCAGGAGCCCCCAATTATCCACACACGCAAAACCAAACACGCATACGTCCACATACAAACATACACACACACAAACACACACATAGAAACCCCCCCCCACACACACACACACAGTCCAAACCTCTTAATAATTCCAAACAGAGACATATTTTGAAAACGGGAAAACTTCCAATTTCTTTCAACCAACTTTTGTTAATTTTTTTCACATTCTTTATTTTTAAAAATAAGATCTGTTGATTTCTTTTGGTTTCTACATAATGAACGGTGTTGGCTTCAATAAACTTTCCTTTTTTAACTTTACAAAACAAACCACCAAAAAAAAAAAAGGAAAAACAAAACGAAAACCACCTGGGGCGTACTCCAAAATTCGGGCCACTAGGAGAAAGAGATGCGGACATTTCTCAGGGCCGACCTCGGATATCATTTGGTCTGTTGTTGCTAGAGGCCGCCGACGGCAGCGACATCTGGTTAGCTTCACGTACCCTCACGTCACACGTCATACGGCTTCTCTTCCCTCGTCCGAAAAAAACCGAAGGAGACACTTTGCTCACTCGTACACGCACGCACGCACGCATGCACGCACACACACACACACACACACACACACACACACACACACACACACAAACACACACACACACACACACATATATATACACGAGCGCACCCACACACACCAACCATACCTCGTAATAATTTCGAACCAAGACAGTTTTTAAAAGATATAAAAAGTGAAATATTTAATTCAACCAACTTTCGCCCATCTTTTGTAACATTTGCTCAAATCTTTAGACAAAAAACAAGCAAAAGACCCCTGAAGTCACATGGCTTCTCTCTCCTGACGCAAAAAAGGAAGGAGACACTTCAAGGTTTCCTCTGCGTCACGCGGGGGATGGGGGGACTTTGGAGAGGGAACAGTGTGTCGAGTGTCGGTGGAGACATATTTTGAAAACGAGAAAACTTCCAATTTCTTTCAACCAACTTTTGGTAATTTTTTTCACATTCTTTTCCCAAAAAAAAAAAAATCAAGATCTGTTCATTTCTTTTGGTTTCTACCTTAGCGTACAAGTTTCTTGTGCGCTAAGGTTTCTACATAATGAACGGCGTTGGTTTCAATTAACCCAGTTGGTAGTGTGTTGGACTTCTGTGCTGTGCCGTGCAGTTCGCCTTTGTTCGAATACAGACAGTTTGTATTGTCTGTATCTTTATACGGTGTATTAATTTGTCGGATGCAATCTTTAGATCCTCTGTCTGTTTCTGTCTCTCTCTCTTCACCATCTTCTCAAGGTCTCTTTTCTTAACCCCCCCCCCCCC
>NW_004798664.1:76902-78403 GCF_000002075.1 Aplysia californica | reverse complement strand
TGGCAGAGGGAGAGAGTACAGGAAAAGGCACAGAGGAGAAAACAAATCAAGAGTTCAACAACAGTCTCGTTTACTATTTTCCCAGAGTGCGTCTGTCTCATCCTTCCCATGACAGTGGGTGGTTGGCGGGAGCTCTGGTGTGGTTGGCGGGAGCTCTGGTGTGGTTTGCTCCTTCTTTCCTATCAAACTTCTATCGTCCTAATCTCCCCTTCTTCTTTTTTATGTTCGTTACTCTCTTGTATGTAACACCTCTAATCTTCTGGCGCTCATATTATGACCTTATGCAGTTGCGAGCGCCGTAAAACCTCTACTAAAACTAAGAGAGTGTATGTCTCATCCTTCCCATGACAAGACACGAGGATATAAATAGCATGATATCCATAATATCATCTTACAGGCAAACTATAGCTACATTTTTTAAAATTTGATTAAGTCGTGTTTTTTTCAGCGGGGGAGGGGGGGGGGTTAGTCTTTCTTTTTTCAATAGTGATTGTATGGTCAAAAGCCCTTTTCAAGACTGTTTAGTTTTAGTAAGAGTTTTACGGCACTTGCAACACATTAAGGTCATATAAGTGCCCAAGATTAGAGATGTTACAAGAGAGTAACATCCATAAAAAAGAAGGAGGGGCAGATAGAGACGATAGATATTTTATTGGAAAAAAGGAACAAACCACACCAGAGCACCCGCCAACCACCCACTTTCAAGACTGTAAGGTCCTTATTTAGGAGGCAGAACCTCCAAACTATAGGCCAATCTACGATAGAACCGAGCCAAAAGGTTGTGGAGACTTAAATAATATATATATAAGATTATATTTGGTAGTGAGTTACTTCTACTGTCCCAAATTTTGATCTAGATCTAGATCTAGTTACGACATCTTCTACTAAAATGTTTTCACGGAAAATAAATATTGCCATCAATATCAGGTAACATTTTATAGACACGTTTTGAAAGCAATACTGGCACCGATGCCAAATTAATAATCTTTTAACTGTCTTGATTTCCCTTTAAAAATACATTTCAAGTCATAAGTTAATAACATGTTCATATAACAAAAAAACCCATTGCCATCTATTCCACTTAACCTTTTCACTAACAGGCTTTTAAAGAATTAATTATTGATGTCGATGTCAATTAATACTTTAACTATCATATTTTCCTAAAGATTAATTAAATTAGTACATTTATTACTTTCAGGATTAATCTTGAAATGACAACATTTCCAGCGGGAACCATCGGTACTAACTTCAAAGTAGGTTTCACTGACATTACAAAACTCACGAAACGTCATTTATTTTAAAAACAACTTTCCCTATCACCGTCCGTCCAATCCTGCTTATTAAGTATTTTCTTTTCCTCTTTGAGCAGAAACCTGAGAAGAGCTCGGAAAACGATCGAGGTAACCTCGTCTGTGTCATGTCATGGTACCTCACAGACAAACAATCCCACACAAAAATAAAACAAACAAACACATAAACCATCCCCACTCTCAGCCCCCCC
>NW_004798664.1:72811-73759 GCF_000002075.1 Aplysia californica | reverse complement strand
TCAAGGGTCTCCCTGATAATCACAGACAACAGGAGGAATTATGAACCTCCGAAGTTCTGCGCTGCGCCACACAAGAGCTGACCCCCACGCCCATTAGAAACAAATACAGAAAGAAAATCAATTCATCACATTCTCACAGGTCGCTGGGAGGAGGAAAAAAGAAAGAAAGCAAGTAAAAAAGTTTGTGCCTGCTCCCCATTCCCCCCTCTCTCTTGACACTACCCCATCCCTCCTTTTCTCTATATCTCGCTTTCTCTCTCCATCGCACTTTCTCTCTCTCTCTCTCTCAATATCTCTATGAGCGAGTCTCTCACTCTCTCTCTCTTTCTCTCTCTCTCTCTACCTCCCTCTTTCTCTCCCGCTCCCACATTCTTTCTATCTTCATATATCAAATACGGCTCATTTGTTCATGAAATTGCATTCCCACATATTGCGGACACTCTGGTGGACACTTCTTTTTTTTAAAATTATGTACATTTCATTCTGGTTAGTCTTTTTGTGTTTTAGTTTTTGTTTTAAATTAGCTTTATTCTTTAATTTGACGACATTTTTAAAGTCTGAAAACTAGATACAAGGCAGATAGAACTTTGTGACTCCGAGGTAGCGCGTAATCCATAATAGATGCATAACTCAATGCACGTGAGGAAGAGGGGAAAACGAGAGGTGTCACATAGAGAAAGGCAGCGTGACCCAGGGAACGAAAAGAGGAAATAATAACGGAGTTCTGAATTTAAAAAAAAAGAATTGATAGATGGACAGAGAGAGAGAGAGAGAGAGAGAGAGAGAGAGAGAGAGAGAGAGAGGGAAGGGAGAGAGAAAGAGGAAAAAAGAGAGAGATAGAGATATAATATATATAGAGAGAGCAAGATAGAACAAGAGGGAGAGAGAGAAAGAGAAAGAGAGAGAGAGAGGGGGGGGGCGCAACGAGAGAAGCAGAGAAAGAGAGAG
>NW_004798664.1:68707-69917 GCF_000002075.1 Aplysia californica | reverse complement strand
GAGAGAGAGAGAGAGAGAGAGAGAGAGAGAGAGAGAGAGAGAGAGAGAGAGAGAGGTGGGACACAGGGGGATGGGGTTAATGCAGGAAGCATAATAAATCCTGTCTGACAGACTGCGTGGATTGACATGCATTACTTGTACACTGGGACAGGATAGGAAGCACATGCTGCTCTCACAGGTCAGCAAATGGTTCACGCACCAGCTCACTCCCATTATTAGAGGGGGGCAAAATCCGGTAAATCAATAAGGATAACCGGATAATTCTCAATCAAAAATGTTATCCGAATTCAGACTCTTTAACTCTCTTTCCTGACCCGTCTGTCGACGCGGGTGGGTGCACTCCCGTTTGTCAAAGTGGTTCTAACCCATTTGCCGAAGCGGTTCGTATCATATTATTATTTGCCAAAGAGGTGCACGAACATATTATCCGGATTTTGCTAAAGCGACTCATTGCCCAGCCCTACACCCATACCACCTCCACACCACGCTCGAGCGTGCACTTTCTCTCTCTCTCTCTCTCTCTCTCTCTCTCTCTCTCTCTCTCTCTCTCTCTCTCTCTCTCTCTCTCTCTCTCTTTCTGTGTATCTTTCATTTACAGTCTCTGCATTCACCCATCCCTAAACTTCTATCCATCACCCCCCCCCTCCCTCGAGAGAAAACAAAGAGTGAAAACAAGAGCCTAAAAAGGGCAAAAGAAAAGAGAAGGAAAGGAAATGAAAGCGAGCGAGAGAGAAAGAGAGAGAGAGAGAGAGAGAGAGAGAGAAAGAGAGAGAGAGAGAGAAAAGGAAGGAAAGAAAAAGCCATCAGAAATCACCAGCCACCGAAATAAATATTATTATTATTATGATTCCCACAAAAAGCGGAGGACCGCTTGGTTCACCTTGAACCGTCTGCTCACTTGTTAGTCCTGACGACTGAGAGAAATCTTCCTGACGGCTGACTGATATTTTGGGCAGGAGTTCAGTTTACACAGTGCAAGAGCCCTATTCATCGCACAGACCGTCCGGCATAATTTATTTTGACCCCCCCAGAAAATATGGGGTGCGAGAATTTGCGCCGACTATTATTGGTGGAATCGATGACGATGGTGGTATCGAATAAGTCTACCTGGAGAGACTAAATGAATTAAGTTTGTGCACACAAGCCGAAGAAATCATTAAAACATTTTACTTGGCCGGGGATTTTTAATGTTTAATTTAATTTAATTTTT
>NW_004798664.1:66757-67948 GCF_000002075.1 Aplysia californica | reverse complement strand
GAAGATGGTTGCCCTGGGCTAACATCTCCGAAAAATGAAGAAAAGAGTAGGAAAATATGGTGCCGTTGGGATGACGATATCTTCTCCTTTAGTTTTAGTAGAGGTTCTACGGCGTTCGCAACGGCATACGGTCAAATGATCGCCAGAAGATTATAGGTGTTACAAGAGAGTAACAAACACAAAAAAGAAACAAGGGGAGATAAAGACGATAGACGTTTAATAGAAAAGAAGAAGCAAACCACACCAGAGCACCCACCAACCACCCACTTAACATCTTCTGCGTACCGTGGCGAAAAGAAAAAGCAAAGATGGTACCCATGGTCTAGCATCTCCGGAAAATGACGAAAAGAGTAGGCAAATATGTCGCCGTTGGGATGACGACATCTTCTCTCCGAAAAGTGAGAAAAGAGTAAGTGAAGATAGTACCGATGGGCTTAGTTTTAGTTTTTAGTCAGAGTGTTACGGCACTTGCAACACAATAAGGTCATATAAGTGCCGAAGATTAGAGATGTTACAAGAGAGTAATGAACAGAAAAAAGGAGGAGGAGAGATAAGGACGATAGGTGTTTGATAGGAAAGAAGGAGCAAACCACACCAGAGCATCTCCGAAAAATGACGGAAAGAGTAAGTAGAGACGGTGCCGCAGGGCTAATATTTTCTCCGAAAAGAGAGAAAAAGAGGAAGAGGTGAAGATGGAACCGCCGTGTCACTCAATCAAGTGGCCGAGCCAGGAAGAACGTTCTACGACAAGGAACAGAGGAAGGTGGGGGAGGGGGGGAAGAAAGAGAGGCAGACAAAGGAAAAGACTGACAGACAACATCGCTGAGTGGACGGGGAACGTCTTTTGGGTACAAGTCAAGTACACCCTTCTGTCTGTCTGTCTGTCTGTCTGTCTGTCTGTCTGTCTGTCTGTCTGTCTGTCTGTCTGTCTGTATCTATCTATCTATCTCTTCCCACAAAAAATGCTCTTGTTTCTTATCTTTTTTTTAAATTTTCGAACTGTTTGACCTACTGCACAACACCCTCTGAGGGTCACCGAAAAGGTCGCTGTAAGGGTCACTGTGAGGATCATTGGTTTGGGGTGGTGTAAGTGACAATGGAGCAGTGGAGATGTAGCTATGTCTTACATGAACAGAAAACAACAGCCTGTGGTCATTGTGTCGCGTGAAGACATGGAGTCCCCCCCCCCCT
>NW_004798664.1:65190-66639 GCF_000002075.1 Aplysia californica | reverse complement strand
TATACCCTCCTGCCTGTCAAGGCCAACCCGAGCTAAGATAGATGGATACAAAGTCCCAACGGAAAGACCGAGAATTCGATTTTGAAAAATTGTCCCCACTCGGGAATCGAAGTGCCTAACTGCTACATCACAGACGCCGGTCCCCAAAAGGCGACAAGCTCTTTTATTTTGGTGAAAAAAAAAGTTTGAGGGTACTTGCAACACGTATAAAAGACATAGGCGCCGAAAATTAGAGGTCTAACTCTAACAATACAACGACAAAAAGGACAGATAAGGAAGACAGAATTTTTTTATAGGAAAGAAGGAGAAAACCACACCAAAGCACTCGCATAACAACTCACACGGCACTTGCAACACACATTTAAAAAGTCATAGAAGTGCCAAAGATCAGAGGCGTTGCTAGACAGCAACATACACATAATATGGGAAGGAGAAGAAATTCATAAGAACGATAGACGTTGGATACTAAAGAAGGAGCAAACCACACTAGAGCGGTCACCACTATACCAACCATCAGTAGCGCCTCCAAACACAATAAGAAGAATCACTGCATTGATAACGTATTCACTTTTACTTTACTTTTTCATCATCTGTCACCGTTAAGCCTCGAGGGAGATGCAGCTCTTTCTATTGGGATATTATAACTTCTCAGAGTGTAATGATAACAAGCCATCATATTTCAGCCTGGCTAGAACCCAATCTTTGTCCCAAGGCGTTTACGTGGGCTCGCTAGATAACTCGAACGCTTTTGAGTCGTAAATGATAACAGTAACCATCGATTACCATCATAGAGGAACGAGGCTCGATACGGACACTGAGATATTGTGACGACCACGTCAACGAGACTGTGGGTTATTCTTTCTTGGTTATCTTAGGCACAGAGAGAGAGAGAGAGAGAGAGAGAGAGAGAGAGAGAGAGAGAGAGAGAGATGAGACGAACACGTCATCGGGACAGAGGGCTTTCTTTCTTGGTGATACAATAAACGTTATCCTAGGGTCCGGATTGCGATGGACAGTTGTTCCTCTTCCTGGATATTGGCTGGGTGAGAGTGAAAGAAACCCATAAACCATTTATCAAAACAGAACGGAAAAAACACATCCAAACATTTAAAAGACACCCCCCCAAAAAAACAAACACAAAAAAAAACCCCAAAACAAAACAAAAACAAAAACAAAAACAAAACCCCCACAGTTCCACCCGAGAACCCCCGGCCGCTCATCACTTTCGCACGCACAGACTCATTAGCCGCGACAGGCGATCCTTCTGCACTGTAGGGCACGCCGTCCATTATTCTGTTTTGGGGGGGGCCCTTTTGTCGACGTGGCCACACAAAAAGTAAAAGAGTTGTGTTAAGAAAAAGTTACGAGTTATGTTGACAAAAAGTACGTTATGTTGTAAAGATGTGTGCCTCTTGGGGCAGGACGGGACGAGCTGATTTCTGGGGGGGG